>NC_048231.1:59615117-59627087 GCF_002007445.2 Ailuropoda melanoleuca
TCAAAAAAATAAATAAAAATCTAAAAAAAAAAAAAAAAGAGACTCACAGTGGGGAAGGAAAGCTCAGGTGACCTTGTGGTCCGGGCCCTTTAAGTGGGTTCAATGTACTGCTTTTGTGGCTTTCACAGCTGAATATGTAAGTGTTGCCGATATGCTACACGATTTTACTGTGAATGCTTATAAGGTCCATAGGGGATTTCCCTGATAGAAAGAGCCACATATGTAGAAATGTTAGTGAAATATGCAAATCAATCCCCAGCCCATGTTCCTATCCCTTCCCAAGTGATCCAACAGAAATAATACAGAATCCCAGGGGGGGAAAGGAAAATCACAGACTTGATTAAAGACTTGAAGGCAGTGGTGGTAGCAAGAGATGCAATATCTCAACACAACACTCCTTCATGACCTTTGAAAAAGGTTAACAGGAACTAGAGGTTTACAGTGGAATATCACAGCTGAATTCAGTTGTTGCTTCCAAAGCTGTGTTAAATTCCAGACATTGTGACTCTAATTTAATCCATTGTATAGACCGATAGCAGATAGCATTCAGTCTCCTGTCCTGAATAGTGCTAATGCCTTCTTTTCTATACCACAAGCACCTGAGTACCAAGATAAATTTACATTCATGTAGCAAGTCCTCTCCCAGGAATACCTAAATCCTCTGCAATTTGTCCTCAGTAGCTGGATCAGGACTTGACACAGATGCCCCTGCCTTCTCATGTCCAAAGCTTTCGCTATATAGAGGATGTTCTATTGGTCGACAAATCAGAAGCCTCATGTATAACGCCTTGACTATGGTAGTATCACACCTGCATGGGTGGCTGATAAACCCTAATAAAATTCAAGGAACTGCTCACCAAGTAAAGTTTCTTGGAAGTAGGTGGATGAACTCACAACTTTTAAACCCTCCAAAAGACAGTCTACTGTCTGTTGGTCCTCCCAACACAAAAATAACAAAGCCCTGAACCTTATTTGGCTATTGGAGATAGTACATGCCCTACTGTGCATCTATGAGCCTGCAAATCTGCATGGGGCTTTGAATGGGTCTCAACTCCCATTGCGTTGGAAGCTGTCTGGCAAGCTGTGGCACACTGTACATTTATTTGGGACCCCACAACCCTATGGCCTCCTGAAACTGCAAGTCTCTGAGCCTAATGCTCTTGCTAAAGAAAGCCTTTAAGGGAATGAGGCAGAGTCTACCCAAAGGCACTCCTTGGGATTTTGGACTCATCATTTCTCCAATATGAGCATCCTATAGAAAAGCAGCTGTTAGCCTACTACTGAGCTCTTATCAAAACCAAACACCTAACCAATGGAGCCCTGTGACTCCCCAGCCTGACCTCCACATTTTAGGATGGGTCAATTAGGACATAAGGCCCTCACCAGCCAAGTAAAAATGGTATATTCAAGACTGCAGCCAGCCTGACCCTAGCAGTATTTCAGTTTTACACAAAAAAGTGGCTGTTACCTCTTTGGGAAACTTTATTCTCCACTCTGCCACCTAAAACAAAGTTGCTGGCTCACAGAGTTTCCTCTAAATGCCTGGGACTAATTCACTGATGATTCAGCTAAGTTGAAAGCTGATGTATTCACTAGGCAGCAGCAGCTACCAGTCCCAGTGAAATACTGGAAGAAGGACTGTGTCAAGAACCTATCAGTACAACAGGCTGAATCAAAAGTCATAATCTTTGCCTTAAACAATACTCCTAAGGACCAAGCACATTATATTTTTACTGTCTTACATTGTTGCCAATGGTAAAGGCATTTGATTTGCCACTTGGAAGGAAGACCACAGACTGGAGATTAAAGACATTATTCTTTGGAACTATATACCATGAAAATAAATTGACTGCCAATTTGATAGTCCAGGTCATTCATGTAGACCCCTGTGATGGGGGTCCATTCTCTGGTGAGACTGACTAGCATCAATCCTGCACCACCCAGATGAATACCATTACCACTTGGATCTACCACCGCATGGGACATGGCTTTCCCTCCACCATTATCAAAAGGGTACAAAGTAAAGCTTCAGATACAAAAGCTACCATTGCACATCAGGTTTGCAACTCATGCCAAAATCTGGCCCATTTGTCTTGTGGTGAAGAAGCCCAGCCTCTCCTGGGCTACCAGTGGCGGATGACACTTTCAGGGTATAGTATTACTGTTTCAGTTCAACCAGAAAAACCCAGCTACACCCTTGTAACTAAACTGTGTCATGTTTTTGGCTTTCCAGACCATTTACAGTCTAACAATGGTGTGCTGTTTGTTATAAAGCCCACAAATAATGGGGCGATAATCAATATATTCAATGGACATTTTATACTACTTTCCATCATCAAGAGGTGGAATAGACTTCTAAAAACTTATCTCAAAATGATTTCTAATTCCGCCTCCCATACCTCCTCCTTTGATCATTGCAAATGACCATCCCTCAAAATGGCTCAACTCCTTTTACCTGCCTCCTGGTTAATTATCAAGAAGGAAAAAAAAATGGTTGTGTTTTATATATATTTTGAAAACTTGGAATTCTTTCCTGACATTTTGAGGCACGATATTCTTTCTTTCACCTACCAGCAACCTTAGGCCATTCTGTTTGATACACTGTCTGGGTGGTAGCCTAGCTAAAAGGGGGCATAGAGGATTCAAATTTAATTCTGGTTCAACCACCTGCATTCTCTTGTTGGGTTGACATAGTTCTCAAACAAAAAGATATATATTGGATGTAGAATGACTTCTTGGTTTAGTACCCTGTTCACCAAGTCCCCCTATGGTAGCCCATGTGTACAAGGTGGGGATAAAATGGGTCTTTGTAAATTTTATTAAGGTGCCCTTATCCCTCTTGTACCTGACCACTGTAAATAAAAGGTCTGGTTATAAGTAGGAGATGTTTAGGGGGAAGGTGACGTTAATGCTGCTGGAATGGGGCACACAGATTTTGTGGAGTGGAGGGAAAGTAACAATCCTGGAGGGAACACTTTAGATCCCAGGAGGTATGGGGGGAGGGAGGCTCATTAATGATTTTTTTATTTTTTTATTTTTATTTTTTTTTGTCTCTCAGAGCCATACCTGGGGACTTTCCCACAAAGGAAAACTCTGTGGTGCTGCTCTCTCAAACCACAGTAAGAGCTTTAAATTTAAATTTAAACCATTACAAGAGCCTTATATTTAAACTTAACTTAAATTTAAGCTGGATCTGGTGTCTTCCACCAGACAGATCGAAGCATGATTTAATTGTCATTGCCCTTCACCTTACTGAGAAGCTATTTGGAAACATTAGGAGATAGACCCAGCCCCTGCACCTCCAACACAAAACACTTATCAATATTTCTGGATATTTCTCCTCAGACCCATTTCCACACCATCACTCAATCATTCTATGGGACAGATAAACACCACTCAACTGGTGACATGGACAAATAGGACAGGTCAAATGGACTGCCCATAGGCAATCCCTCCAAAGATGAGGATTAGATTCAATTATCCAAACTGAGATGAATATTCTAATGCTTAACAGCCTGCTGAGAGACCACACTGATGGCACCGTCAATCTGTGTCCCCAACTGATGGAGGTCCCTCTTGGGGGATACCAACAATTATAAACAATACCTTCTTTCCAGAGGTGCTAGGTGTACCCCTGTGTGTACTCTAGACATTAATCTGTCTGACCTCCAAAACCATAGCAACATACATCCTAGGGTTGGTCATAAGCACCCTCAAGAATTTGAGGAAACACCAGCAGCAGATCATGCAGTCTTCAGACATCTGTGAGATTGTTCTGAAACATACTCTTAGTTACTTGGGGAAGGTCTCCAGAGGGATAATGGACTCATTTATCCACATATTGTAGGTGTTTATCTCTCCAGATGGGGGTTACCTAATTAGAAAAGGTGATAAGAAATTAATTCCTGGCTTTAGCTAAAGAAATCAGTGACACCACTTTGAATCTTGAAGGTATTCAAGTCAGTTTCAACTTACTGACCAGAATTGTTATTGTTGAAAGAATTGCCCTAGACTTCCTCACAGTCTAAGGGAGAGCCTGTGAAACCCCAAATGCATCCTGCTGCACCTAGGTTAATGCCTTGGGGCAAGTGGAGAAGTCAACACAGCAGCTTCAGGAGAAAGCTACCTGGCTTTCTGAAGTAAACCCTAGTGGTTTGTAGAATTTGTTCAGTAGACCAAGTCCAGGACCCTGGGGAGCATGGTTAAAGTCTACACAGAAGGTTGGCTCCATCCTGCTGCTTGAAGGTTGGCCGCCATTCTGCTGTTGACAGTTAGTAGTCTCAGTAAGTGCTACCTGAGACTAATTAAATGAATTTGGTCTCAGCTTCCTTGGTCATAATTAACCAAATCTCAGGCTTAACAACTGCCTGTTGCCTCCTACCCTGTGCTTTTTCTGTTGCACTGAGGGGTGAGATACCAGGGGATCTGCTCAGTGCCACAAGTGCCTAGTCCATAAGAGCACAGACCCCCACACATGGTCTGACTGGTCATGTGTTACATATACCACAGGAGATATCCCAAGGAAAGAATAGGAACTCCATGAAGGAAAGAAGCTTTCAGAGACCCTTCACTTGTTCGCTTTTTACTCTGTATGGTCACATATTTCAGTTTATATAGGCCTGAAGAAGTAAACCTCAGTGAAAGCAAGTTGTGAAAAAGATGATAGTGACGCACAAGCATTAGTGTATGGAAGTCTTGAGAAAAACACTTCATATTTCAATAAGCTTTTGGCAGGAGGTCGAATTCAATTCAGATTGAAGCAGAATAGCACAGTGAAAAGAAAACAGGCTTTGGATTGAACTGGGTTCAAATTCCAGCTCTTCCACCTACTAGCTGTGTGACTTTAGACAAGATGTTTAACTTTTCTGAGGCTCACTTCCTCCCTAAAAAGGGGGAAGGATAATATTGCCTACCTCAGACAGTTGTTTTGAGGGGTAAATAACATAATAACGTGAAACACTTAGTGGCTGACTCCACATGGGTCCGTACTAATGATGGCTGGGGGTAAAGAGAACAGAAACAGCAGAGCTGTATCAGAAAATGGACATGAGATGTACTGTATAGTGACTAACATATCATAATTTAAAAAATGGACATGAGGAGCACCTGGGTGGCTCAGTCATTAAGTGTCTGCCTTTGGGTCAGGTCATGATCCCAGGGTCCTGGGATTGAGCCCTGCATCAGGCTCCCTGTTCAGCAGAGAGTTCACTTCTTCCTCTCCCACTCCTCCTGCTTGTGTTCCCTCTCTTGCTATGTCTCTCTCTGTCAAATAAATAAATAAAAGTAGGCTTCTTGTTTAAAAAAAAAGAAAGAAAAAGGAAATGGACATGAGTAGTATTAGATGCAAATGAAAAATTACTCTGGTGTTTGTTGCTTGGCCTTCATGGAGAAGGCACACATAGAATAATGATATAGAAGGGATGAAATGTGGACTTTTATAAGTTGCCATGTTTCCTTTGGAGATTTTAGCTTTGTTTTTGGTTTTCCCATTGAGAATCCCCTGTGTTGGCCACCTGTGTTTGCCTGCTTCCCCCACAAAATTGTCAGGGACAAGAAGGCATCTCCTTCAGCTGACAAGAGAGACTCACCAAGTAACAAAGGCCTCCCTGTAGAAGATACAATCTCACTGTGTCATGGGTTGTCCAAGAAAGGTAGAAAGAAATCACCAAGGATGTCCTGCCATAGGTGGGGAAATATGTTATGATGCCACTGTACTTAATGTCAGTTTTACTCCATTGCAGGCTATAAGAAAAAAAAAGACTTCTCCAAGGCAGGACTATGCAAACAGACACTCATGGGACTCATTCCAAGTATCTAGGAAATTTTTTTTAAATCTTTCTCAGAATACTAAAGGGCTACCAGACACTCAGTCATGAGGCCTTTAAAGACTACTGATGAAATTATATTTCATTTATGGGTGCATTCGAAAGGATAGACTGAGACCTGTCTCATTTCTCCTTTTTGAAACAAGATATTTTAAGGAATAAACACATCAATGACCTATACATAATGAATTGGTATCTGGATCTTTCTTGGATGAGCTTTGGGTTGAAAATCCAAAGCATGTGTGCTCTGAGGGCAAAGATCTCAGAACATTTGTACATATGCTTTTGGCTACATTTACAGGGGGCAAAGACCACAGGAAGGGAGACAAGGGTCCATGTTCCAGGCTTGCTGATACCCCATCTCAAACCAGCCCCACAAGTGTGCTTTCAGTTCTGCATAAAGAGCCTGGGAGATTACCTCAGAGTCCAAGGAGCCCTCTCTGAATCATAGAATGACAGAGGTGGAATTGTAGACATGGTCTTTACTGACAAGCCCAATAGAGAATCTCATGCTCAACGATTCTGTGAGGTAGCAGCCAGCCTCTGATTACATCCAGGAATTGCATGCTCATTGCCACCCAGGATGCACCATTTCCATATCTGAACAGTGATGACTTTCTGGAAGCACTTTTGAAACTTGAACCAAAGCCAGGCACTGTGCTATAATCCTAGCCTTCTAGGAAACAAAGGTCTGTTTCATCTCGGGGGTGCAGGAAAACACACTATGATACTAGAGTGACCAATGTGTCTGGTTTGCCTGGCACTGTCCTGGTTCTAGCACTGAAAGTCCTGTTTCCCAGGAAGCTCTAGTGAAATATGCCCTGCAGCTAAAAACCACAGGCTTTCTAGTCATAAAGGACCTGAGTTAGAGCAACAGCTTCACTATTTAACTTGTTGTGTAGCTTTAGGCAAATCAATTCTTCATTCTAAGCCTCAGTTTCCTCGTCTATACAATGGGGATAATAATACCCACCTTACAGAGTTGGTATAAGGATAAAATAAGTAATATGTAAAAAGAGTAATATATAAAAGAGCTTAGCAGAGTGCCTTGTATATAGCAAGAGTTTATAAATGCTAGCACATACAACTACTGTAAGTAGGCTTGGACATATATTGACCAAAAATTTCCTTCTTTCCAATTTCCAATCATAGTCTTTCTTCCATCCTTTGAAACATCGCAGAGCAAGTCTATTCCTCATCCAAATGAAAACTCCTCCAATATTAAAGGCTGCAGTATGCTCTGTGCCACCCACTCTCCATCCCCAACCCTGTATCACTCCAGTCTCCTCTTTTCCAGACTAAACATCCTGGGTTCCTTTGACCACTGATCATTTAACATGGTTTCCAGAACTCTGACCTGCTTGTTAACCTTCTTCTAGATCTATCTCTCTTAGAGCACAGGCCAAGAACTGTGCACAATCCCTTGATGTTGTCCACCCAGTGCAATGACACTTGGATGATTACCTCGTTTCTTCTGGACGCTCTATTTCCATCACATGGCCTCAGATCACATTAGCTTTTTGGCAGTCTTCACCCAGTTGGCTTATGTTAAGCTGACAGTCAGCTAACACCCTTGGGCCTTTCTCTTATAAACTATTAAGTGAGGTCTCCCTTGTTCTGGTTTCAGATGATTCTTTAAACACAAAAACAAGAGTCTAAATTTGTCCCTGTTAATTTTATCATGTCGATTTCAGCCTATCCTTCTTGGTTGTTGAGATGTTTATGGCTCCTTAGCCTGTCAGCCAACATATTAGCTGTTTTTCTCAGTTTTGTGTCATCTTTAAATTTGATAAGAATGCTTCAACCCGTTGATTAAAAATACTGAACAATTTGGGGCCAAGAAAAAAACCATTCAAAAGTTCTGTAAAGGTTGAGTCTGGTTAATATTAACAACTTCTACCATTTGTTCAGTAATGGCCCTGAGCCAGGCACTGAATTAGATACATTGCGAATATTATCTCATTTCACTGCACACATCTCTTCAAAGTGAATATGACTGTCCTCTTCTAACAAATGAGAAAACAGAGGCTTGAAAATGTCAAATGTCTTAACCAAAGTCAGACAGCTAACAAGTGTTGTAGCTACATTTTGCAACCAGGTTTGTCGGATAGCAAAGTCAAAATTATTTCTACAGTGTCATGCTATCTTTGGAAGGGGAGTTCCTGAGGTCATGGGGAAAAAATCTTTCAGCCAAAATTCTGTTTGGAACCCCAAGGTTGGGTAAACCCCAATCACCTCCATTCTGCCTGCCTCCACTTCCCTTGCCTTCATCATAGGGATCCAGTCACAACACAGGGTATAACTCTTCACCTCCTACTACAGACTTTTCATCAGGGGACTGTCCTTCCTTGCTTTATCCTCACTCCTGCTACCTTCCTCCCACTCTATCGTTTAGCATTCCAGTTAGTTTTCAAGAAACCTCTTACATTCTACTCTTCCTAGAACACCCCCCACCTTTGCAATCCCTGACATTAAACTAAAACCTAAGCGCACTGTTTTCTTAATCAGTTTCTCTCACAGAGATCATTCCTTCAACTAGTCATCCACTTAACAAGTACTTACTGAGCAAATCCTCTGTGCTGGGCACTGTGCCAGGAACAAGAGTAGGACAATGGAAAAAAAGATGTGGTCCCTGCCCTCACAGAGTTTATAATCTAGGGGAGGAGCACACATCAATTACACAAGTAAGTACCTAGCTACAGATATGATAAGCTCTGCAAAGAAGTTCAATGCTCTATGAGGATATACAACATAAGCACCTATTCTAGTCTGGACAGGAAGAAAGCTCTTCTAAATAACAGGTATTCGCGAGGATGTGGAAGAAAAGAAACCCTCATGCACTTTTGGTGGGAATGTGAATTGGCACAAACACTGTGGGAAACAGTATGGAGGCTCCTCAAAAAATTAAAAATAGAATTACCATATGATCCAATAATTCCAGCATTGGGTATTTACCCAAGGAAAACACCAACTTGAAAAGACATAGGCACACCTTTGTTTATTGTGGCATTATTTACAATAGCGAAGACATGGAAGCAACCTAAATGTCCATCAATAGACAAATCAATAAGGGAAATGAGGTGTGTGTGTGTGTGTGCGTAATATTACACAGACATAAAAAGGATGAGATTATGCCATTTGAGACATGGATGAACCTAGAAGGCATTATGCTAAGTGAAATAAGTCAGACAAGAAAGACAAACAAACTGAGGGCTTCAGAGGGGAGGGGGGTGGGGGATTGGGATAGGCCGGTGATGGGTAGTAAGGAGGGCACGTATTGCATGGTGCACTGGGTGTTATATGCAAATAATGAATCATGGAACATTGCATCAAAAACTGGGGATGTACTGTATGGTGACTAATATAACAAAATAAAAATTATTAAAAAAAACAATTTTAAAAAATAAAAATAATTTAAAAAAAAGACAAATACCATATGATTCCACTCATAAATGGAATCTAAAAAAAATAATAAACAAACAAAAAAGCAGAATCAGAACTATAAATACAGAGAACAAACTTATGGTTGCCAGAGAGTGGCGGGGTGGGCAAAATGTGTGAAGGGGAGAAGGAGGCCTCCAGTTATGGAATGAGTACATCACAGAACATAAGGAATACAATGTTATTGTAATAGTGATGAAATGGGACAGATGGTAGATACATTGTGGTGAACATAACATACGGCATAAATTTGTCAAACTACTAAGCTGTGCACCTGAAACTAATGTAACCCTGTGTGTCAACTATACTCAAAAAAAATAAGAAAGGTCTCCTACTTTTTAAAAAGATTTTATTTATTTATTTGACAGAAAGAAAGAGAGAGAGAACAAGCAGGGAGAGCAGCAGGCAGAGGGAGAGGGTGAAGCAGGCTCCCAGCTGAGCAGAGAGCCTGATGTAGGGCTTGATCCCAGGGTCCTTGGATCATGACCCAAGCCAAAGGCAGCTGCTTACCTGACTGAGCTACCCAGGTGCCCCGAAAGCTCTCCTACTCTAGAAAGAATCTTTATCATACTTGTTGAGCATCTATTGTGTCTCAGATAGTAGTAGGACCTATTATATATGACATAATCCCTAGATACAAAATGTTAGTGAAAGACATAGAAGGAAATTAACATTATAGAACAGTGCAATACCTGATATGTAAAAGATAAGCACAAAGGCATTTGAAGAATTGCTAGGAATCAGGGAACACTTCCTGGAAAGCACTTAGCCTCATTTTGATAGGTAAAAATTATTGAGCCACAGAAAGGGGACATTCCAGTCAGAGGGGAGGACATATGCACAGCTTTGGAGGTGATTCTATCATAGCACATTTGGAGATCTGCAAGGAGCTCACTACGGTTAAAGCAGAGCATATGTTTAGAGGTAGGGATGATTGTGACCGATCTATAGGTCACACTGACAAATCCAAATCTTAAAAATAAAAAATCTTCAAGGATAGGTGGTGATTCACCAATACAGTGTCAGCAACAAATAAATTATAATTACAATATTTTGCTAGAAAAAGCTATTTGCGGATATTTAAGAGACATAGAATGTATGTGTTGGATGTATGTGTGCGTGTGCATGCAGCAGAGGAAGACTGGAAATTAAAACAAACTAGACTCCAAAATTCTTTTATAAACAACCTGCAACAGTTTGAGTAGGAATTTGCTTGCAGTCCAGGTCATAACATCATAAAACATAGCCAGAAATGTAGCTATGACACTACATAAACAAAAGGAAAATAAAGTACAATGATCCCATTACTGGTCATTCATACTAGCATACATTTTGCTAATTAGTCTCAGTTAAAGAGGTTGAAGTCTTCAGCTAATGAAAGGAGTTTTTTAAAAGTTGGAATGTAGGGCCACAATCTGCCTGTCCTGGCAGTGTTGCCTACAAACAGTCATTAATCAGAAAGGGAATTATTATTTCCTTATGGAATTCAGCTTCAGTGATTTCCCTCTTGAACTTACCTGGAAATCTTTAATGTGGAGAGTCACGCTACACCCATTCCCAACTGGAAAACTCAACTTATCTTTCAGTGTATCTCCTGAACTCCACTCCTCCTCTTTATTCAGTCAAAAAGTACCAACTGAAATGGAGTTCCTTTCCATCTCTCACATATATGTTTCTGTCACTGTTAAGAATTATGGAAATAAATTTTAAGGGGAGCAGTTGAAAGCCTACATATGGGGTTGTTTAAACAAAACCACATTTTTAGCCACCAATTAACTAAACTTGATGATCTGGAAACTCAACCTTGAAAAGTTTATTCTGTATGTTTGGGTTTGTTTAGATTTTTAAAAATAAAATAATTTTTGAGGTTTGAGGACATGACCAAAGCCTAAAATGAAATCTTAGGATATCCTTTTTAAAATTTCATACACCAGCAGATTTTTCTTTTTACTTTTGCTTAAAAGACTGTCTTTAGGGGCGCCTGGGTGGCACAGCGGTTAAGCATCTGCCTTCAGCTCAGGGCGTGATCCCGGCGTTATGGGATCGAGCCCCACATCAGGCTCCTCTGCTGAGAGCCTGCTTCTTCCTCTCCCACTCCCCCTGCTTGTGTTCCCTCTCTCGCTGGCTGTCTCTATCTCTGTCAAATAAATAAATAAAATCTTAAAAAAAAAAAAAGACTGTCTTTAACTTCTTGCTTCTTTTTTAAATTAAGAAGCTATATCAGGAGCATAGGTTACTGAGACGTTATCAATCTCTCACACCACACCAGATTCAGTACACAAGGACTTGTTCTACTGATTAGACCTAGAACTCATTATTATTAGAATAAATAGTAAGGTTACTTCATCTCTGGACTGTAATTTCCATTTTCACTTGCCCTCTGTCCTTGATTCTGCCCTTTTAACATCAGTGAGTAATAAGATGCAAATATGGAAGGCATGCTTAGCAAATTTGTAGATGATAAAAATGCAGGAAGGACAGCAAATATTGTTGATAAAAAGAATCAAGATTCAGAAAGAGCAGGAGAGGCTGGAACAATGGGGCAAATCTAATGAGCAAAATTTAGAATGATTAAGCACAAAATCCTATACATAGGTTCAAAAATAACTATGCAAAGTTTGGAGTCACAGGAACACGACAAGGATGCCCACTCTCGCCACTATTATTCAACATAGTACTAGAAGTCCTTGCAACAGCAATCAGA
>NC_048231.1:59628825-59806442 GCF_002007445.2 Ailuropoda melanoleuca
AAAAAAAAAAAGTTTGGAGTCAGTAAGTATGTAAGAGACTTCAGAATTTTAATTAATAATAAACTAAATATGTGTCAATAGTGTGATATAATTTCAAAAGAAATCTAATGGCTCTTTATGGTGCTCTCATAAATATATAATATTGAGAATGAGAGAAAGTGGATAACTCAGTGCTAAGTTCAACTATGGATACACATATTACAGTATGTATGGGATATGTTTGGTAAAAGAGCCTGAATTCAAGTTCCAAGAGAATGTGTTCAAGAAACTAGGTTATTTAACCTAAAGACAAAACTTGGGGAACAGACAGTAGCTATCTTCAAATATCTGAGAAGGGATTTGACTTAGTATGTGTTGACCCACAGAGTAAGAAATGGAATTAATGAGTCTAAGCTTTAGGGAGAAAGGCATCAGTTGAACAGAAGAAAGAACTTTTTGTAGTCAGCCAACTAGTAAGGCAAAGATGGAATGGGCTGGCTCTAAGTCCCCTGCCCTCCACTGGTGGTATTCAAGTCCAAGATGGACAATCCCAGCCAGGAGAAAAGCAGCAAACATCGCACTGAAGACTCAAGCATTACGTGGCTTACTGGACTGGTAATCTATGATCCAGTCTTTTTGGACAAGCTCAGCTATCACAAAGGGGCTCATCTGGGCCCCCACAAAGCACGAGATCTCTTACAGCTGTCAGAAACTATAGCTTCGAGTGTGGTAAAGCTGACAGGAAGCTAATATTTTAGCTGTTCTACATGGAATCTTAGCCAAAAGGTCAAGAAGCAATATATTTCAGCAGTGTGCAGTGGTCTGAGAGAAGGACCATTATTTTATGATGTGACCCTTCTTCCAACTAGGTGAGATCATCCTTGTCTTTCCAAGAACATTGCCCAGACACTGTAGGGACTTTAGGGTGAAATAATGCCATACTTGGGCCTTTCAGAAAAATGATGTGCTGAGAACAAACCCAACTCAGCACCCGTAAACACAAACCTAAGGGTGATTTAGCCAATGCAAAGTATATAAAGACCTATAAAGACAGGAGCTTTACAGATGAAACTAAATAGGTAATTTATTTGCCTAAAAAGTTTTCAGACCATGTATCTTTAATGCTTGGATTTCCATCTCGATGCATTCAATAAAAGAAGCAAATCCACACGGTCCCCTGCTTCATTTTATATAATATCCTCTGATGAAGGGCGGGATGGGGGGAGTGCAGTAAAACCTAGTGTCCTCATTTCCTCAGATTTTGTTTGAGGGTATTTTTCTAATTCTGTGAAAATACTTCTTTCTCTGTCCCTGAGAAAATTGCTGATACTTGACACCATGATCATGTTCAGAACTGCAGAACTAACAGTCAGAAGTACGAAAAGATTATCTCCCTCAAGCCATAAAGGAACAACTATAAGAAAAGCAAAAAGCATCTGTACTTTAAAAGCCCATCGTTTCTTCTACCTGAAGGTGAGAGAATGGGGGTATTATTTAGCTCAATTAAGTAAAAACTTTCTGAGTCAGCTGTACCCAAAGATGAAATGCAGGGGCCCAGAGTACCCGACCATGTGTTAACCTGTCCAGCACGAAAAGGAGGGGACTGAAGTCAAGAGCAAAGAAACCTAGTGGGTATCTTGGTCCCAAGTTCCGTAAAGACATGTTTAAGAAACCCCAGAGGCCATTATAACATCCCAGCCAAGCAGGGTTGCAAAGGAAGCAAGACGCTTGTGTCCATTTCCAATGATATCATTGTTGCTCTCAATAATTTTGCTCCTTGTAATACATATTTGAAAGCTGCTTAGAAAATAGATCTTTTTTTTTAAGTTCTGGGGTGTTTTTTTTTTAAGGTTTTATTTACTTATTTGAGAGACAGAGAGCACGCGAGCCGAGAGACAGAGCATCCTGACACTTGAAATGAACAAAAGGGCAATTTTCTTCACTTTCAAACCAACATAACACTCTTCAAGCCCTCTTTTAGAAAACCTTGTGTAAAATGCTCCCTCGATAAGCAGGCTTCTGACAGAAGATCCCCTTGCTAGCTCTTTGCTACTGCATAGCTAAGTGACTATCTGCTATCACCACAGAGCAAAACGAGGGGAGATTTCTGCTTTAGGGATCACATCTTGGAGTGCAGACTTTGCCCACTCTCTTATCTCAAAGTATTCCTTAACTAATACATTTGAATTAAATTATAGAGCCAGCTTGAATTAAATTATAGACCAGAGCAACATTTTCTAGTCTTTAAAGGTCAGTAATCTTTTTGCAAGCCTCCTGTTTTCTCCCCCCAAGGTGGATATTCATCCTCATATATTCCTGAAAGGGACTCGATCCTGTTGGAGATGACCATCTTTCTCTGGAAAGAACAAATTGGCCTCCATCAAAGCATTTTGAAATATTTATTCCTACAGGCTACTTGTTAATGGCAAGAAGATGCACCTTTACAGCGGCAAGATCTAGCACTTTAACCAAGTAATGAAACGAAGCCTCACTAATAGTGGGACAACCTGACTGTTACGCTCTCCTGAGGCGATGCACAAACCATCACTTATGACGTACACTTGCCAAACACGTTCAAATTGAATCTGATTGAGACTTTAGACATCACTTCCAGTTTACAGGAAGTAAAGAAGCTAAAAGTACAAGACTAAAATAAATATAAGAAAACAACAGGGCAAATCCAGAATGTGGAATGTCTTATAATTAGATAACTAGCCTAGTTTCTTCAAAAAGTCTGGAGCGCCTGGGTGGCACAGTCGTTAACTGCCTTCAGCTCAGGGCGTGATCCCGGCGTTCCAGGATCAAGTCCCACATTGGGCTCCTCCGCTGGGAGCCTGCTTCTTCCTCTCCCACTCCCCCTGCTTGTGTTCCCTCTCTCGCTGGCTGTCTCTCTGTCACATAAATAAATAAAATCTTTTTAAAAAAAAAGTCTATGTCACAGGGAAAAACAGTGAGATTACTCTACAGCAGAGACTGAAGAGATATAATAACCAAATGAAACTTCGTGGAGTCCAAGGTTGAAAGAAATCCCAATAAAAGACACCACCAAGAAAAACTGAGGAAATTTCAGCATGGATTAGATATTAATTGATACTAGGGAATTGTTAATTTCTGAGGTGCGATGGTACAATTAGTTACATAGTAGAATATACCTTTAATCAATATATGTTTGATGAAGTATGTATAGGTAAAGTGCCACCATGTCCAGCTAATATATGTGTGTGCATATGTGTGTACAGATATGTACAAAATCCCAAGGCATCACACACACACACGCACAAACTAAAACTAAAAACAATTAAAACAAAAACAAAAACCTCCTGGCAAAGATGTGGAAAATCGAAATCGTTGTGTGCTGTTGGGAATGTAAAATGGTGCAGCTGCTATGGAAAAAAAGTATGGAGATTTCACAAAAAGTTAACAAATAGAACTATCATATGATCCAACAATCCCACTTTCAGGTATTTATCCAAAATAATTGGAATCAGACCTCCCATGTTTTTTGCCGCATTATTCACAATAGACAAGAGAAGGAAACAACCTAAATGTCCATCAACAGAGAACAGATAAAGAAAAGTAGTGTATACATACAATGGAATATTATTCAACCATTTAAAGAAGAAGGAAATTCTGTCATGTACTACAGCATAGATGAACGTTGAGGACATTATGCTAAGTGAAATAAGACAGTCACAGAAGGGCAAATGCTGCATGTTTCCATTTATATTAAGTTTCTAAAGTAATCAAACTCATCAAAGCATAATGTAGAATTATGGTTGCCAGGGGCTGTGGAAAAGGGAAATTGGGATTTGTTGTTCAATGGGTATAAAGTTCCATTCACACAAGATGTAAAAGTTCTAGAGATCTGTTGTACAACATGGTGTTTATAGTAAACGATACTGTACTGCACACTTAAAAACTCATTAAGAGGACAGATCTCATGTTATATGATTTTTACCACAATTAAGATGTTTTTAAAACCTTTCTAGGGGCGCCTGGGTGACACAGTCGTTGAGTGTCTGCCTTCGGCTCAGGGTGTGATCCCAGCGTTCTGGAATCGAGCCCCACATCAGGCTCCTCTGCTGGGAGCCTGCTTCTTCCTCTCCCACTCCCCCTGCTTGTGTTCCCTCTCTCGCTGGCTGTCTCTCTCTGTCAAATAAATAAATAAAATCTTAAAAAAAAATAAAAAATAAAAAATAACATAAAACCTTTCTAAAACTAATTTGTTCAGCCAGGTTATAAGATCAATGCCCAAAATCAACTGCATCTCTTTATACAATAATGGACATATAGAAACCAAAATTTAAAACATGATGCCAGTTAAAATTGCTCCAAAGAAAATGAAATACTTAGGTATAAATGTAACAAAACATGTACAAGATCTGTACCCTTTTCATTACAAAATGTAATGAAAGAAATCAAAGAAGACCAGGGTAATTGGAGAGTTCACAGATTGAAAGATTGTGTTTATACATTGGAAGACTTGGCATAATTAAGATGTTGATTCTCCCCAGATTGATACATAGGCTTAACACAACTCCTATCAAAAACCCCAGCAAGATGATTTGTAGACATAAGAAAGTTAATTATGAAATTTGTATGGAAAGCCAAATGACCTATATCAGCCAAAACAATTTCCAAAAAGAATAAAGTGGGAGGAATTATTGTTTCTGATGTTAAGATTTATTATATAGCTATAGTAATCAAGACAGTGTGACACCAACAGAGGGATAAACATATATACAGATCAATGAAATAGAACTGAAAATCCAGAAATAGACTTACACCTATTGTTTAAGTAATTTTTGACAAAGGTGCAAAAGCAATTCAGTGGAGAAAGATAGTCATTTCAACAAATGGTGCTGGAGCAATGGGACATCCATAGGCAAAAGAGAAGAAAAGAAAGAAAGAAAGAAAGAAAGAAAGAAAGAAAGAAAGAAAGAAAGAAAGAAAGAAAGAAAGAAAGAAAGAAAAAGAAAGAAAGAAAGAAAGAAAGAAAGAAAAAGAAAGAAAGAAAGGAAGGAAGGAAGGAAGGAAGGAAGAAAGAAAGAAAGAAAGAAAGAAAGAAAGAAAGAAAGAAATTTGACCTCAAAAATACAAAATTTACGTCAAGATGGATGAAAGAGTTCCATCTGTGTCTGCATTCATGATTGTCACTCATTCATAATCAGCCTTAAGATGGAAATGTTTTTGCCATAGCTTCCCTTCTCTTTCCACGGTCCATAAAAGTCTTTTCTCCTCCCCCACATCTGTTGATCATCCCCCATTGTGAAAGTTGAATGCAGATGCAGCACCAGAATGGTCTGTTATAAAAAAAACTAAGAAAATGAAATTCAGAATCTGGACTCAGTTTGACTCTGATCTCTCCATTAACCTTTCACAATATCCTTCCAATCTCTCTCTCTCTCTCTCTTTTTTCTTTTTCATATTGGGCTTATTTTACTTGTGTTACAGAGTCCTTAGTAGTGCAGTGGGGTTAAAAACCTCGCCTAAAGTCACAGCAGTTCTGTAGTGGTGAGCCCAGGCCTGTCTCCATTCACTGCCAGGGGGTGCTCTTCCTGTGACATGCACTTCCCAGGAGGGAGACATTTCGAGGCAAGAACATCCTTGTACTACTTAATTCATGACACATAGTTAATCACCTTCTCTGCCTCCTGATGAATCCAACCCTGAGCTTGGTCTTGGCAGCAAACTGAAAGGTCTGACACCCCTGGTCAAATCCACAGTGCCATCCTGGACATGTGGGTAGGATTGGAAAGGGCCCACAGAACCTGCCCCCTTTGTTCCAGATTGTCACTCAGGCTTCTTTCTCTCACAGGGTTGCCACAAAGCTGGGAACAGTCCCAAGCCAACATCAGTTGAAACCATCCGACATTCTGGAAGTCACTATTTGCATTACTTTCAATTTGATAGTCACTTCTATGTGGCTGTTTCACCTACATACAAAATACCAGGTAACTGTACACAAAACACCCAGGCTGTCATCTCAGTTTGTCCTTCCCAACTGTAAGCATCAGAAAGCACAGTACTGGAGAGCAAATTTGAAGCCAAGAAACAAAAGCTTAATATACTGATACCACGATAGTCATAATAATGTGAGTAATATGCAACACAGCTACTAATTGCTGTAAATAGTGGTGGAAGTCTTCGTAGAGAGTACATTTTATCTAGGCCTCAATGAATTCATAAAAACTTGCCAGAAAGAATGGGAAAAGGGTGTTCTACACAAGGGAGCAGTACAGGCATGAAAGTATGAAAACAAGTGATACAGAGTATTTGAAGGCCTACATGCCATGCCAGAGAGGTTGAGGAATATAAAGATCAATTAACCTAAATCTGACATTATTAATTTGCTTTTTATGGTTAAAATAAATATATTCTCTTGATATACACTTGGTTATGATTGAAGGTAAGATTTAGTGTAACTATGTGTGGGCGGAGAAAGGCCGCAGCGCCCACCCATATATCAGTCATTGAACCCCCCAAAATTTTATGACCTGGTATCATGTTTTCTTTTTTCACTCTCTTAAGTTTCCTTGGAGTCCCTCTTAAGTTCCAGAATAAGATATTCATGCTTACTCATGGAAAATTCACAAATAACTATATCCATATTCCAGAGGCCCTCATGTCCCTCTGACACTGCTGAGAATCAAATGTAGAGTAAGCATTTTCTAGTTCCCTCTAGTTCCTTGAACAAAATATTTTCTGCACAGTTACCCAATCCAGTCACTTAATTTCAGTTTTTTGAATTGATTTGAAATAAAAGGATTATGAGTACATAAAAATCAATCTGTAGCTATGAGATTTGCGGACAGCCAGCATCTATCTGCTTTCCCATCTGCAAAAACTTTTGATTTAGGATGTTTTTTACTAAAAAACATGGAATCTGAACACACACTGTCTGGGTATGAATCTTCATTATCTCACTGACTACATACTTACCTGTGTATGCCTTAGTCTCCTCATCTATAAAATGAAAATAAAAATAACAATTTCGTAGGGCTGTTCCGAAGATCAAATGGATTAATACATCCAAAGCACTTAGAATAGTGCCTGACACAAAATAAATGCTATAAAATTATTAGTTTCTTTTTTTTTAAGAGTTTATTTATTTATTTGAGAGAGAGCAGGAACAGGGGGAGGGGCAGAGGGAGAGGGAGAAACTGCGAGTCAAGGGCCTACATGGGGGCTCTATCCCAGGACCCCGAGATCATGACCTGAGCCAAAGGCAGACGCTTAACCAGCTGAGCCACCCAGGTGCCCCAAATTATTAGTTTCTACCCATTTTGTCCCAATTGGTTTTCTCTTTATACTTCTCCTTGTTTCTTTAAAGGCACTTCACCCCCACTCTCAGGCTTAACTTGGAAATGATAAAGTTTTTCTTTATTACATCAAGACAAAATGTTATTGTTGGATCCCTCTTTAGGTAGAGGCCTCTTGACTACATTAAACCTGGTACTTCCGCAACTTTCGGAAACGTTGAGCTGGCTGTTGTTATGACTGTATTCAGAAATAGCACAGAGATAAACAGTGCCAGGATTTGAACCCAACCTGTCTGCTGGGGAGCTCACAAGAGCTGCGAAATCCAGACCATAACCACGTCCTAAGTGGTGAAAAAATTTTTTCCTCACTCCCCCCTGGAGGAGCCCAGGCATTTCTCCCACTAAAAAGGTGAAGAAAAATGGCATTTTGTAGCTGGCTCCAGACGTGTTACAACTGAAAATAAAATTTTAACCCTGTGGCTAAAAAATGTAATTTGTATCACATTCTACAACATGCTTTCATTACACAGGCAATGTTTAAATTAAACCAATAAAATCAATAATTATTTGTTAATTACATGTCAGCTGTACTTCAATTAAGAATAAAAAATTTAATAGTTATTCAACTTTGTGAGTTATTCAACTCACATTTATACATTTTATTTTTTGCCAAAATATTTCAGGAATATTACCTTGTATGTTCCTCATGAAAACCTAACAAATATATATTATCATCATTTATAGATAAGAAGTTGAGACTCAAAGAGTCCAACTTACCTAAAGTCACACGGCTAATAGTGGAGCTGCCTTTCAACACAGGCCATCTGGCTTCAAATACAGTGCTTTTTATCTTATGACTTTGTGCTGAGCACTGTGAAGAAAACACAAAAGTGAAAATGAGAATCTCTACATTTGAGAAACTCATAGCCTAATTGGGAAACAAAATGATACGTTAGATAACAAAATTGTTAATAAAACAATTCAGACTTTTATGATGTATGATTTTACAAATGTATTTGTAGGTGGGGATATTAAACTCTTAGTGGATTTCTGGATAGAACCACCACCAGTGGAGCATGGTACTGCTGCTTGTACCTTCTCTTCAGTTTCCTGAAAGGGCCCTATGACTGATTCCTGCTTACAAGAAAACCTGGGAAAACCAAGGAAACCTAACCTGTCATCAGGGGCTGTAAGACAGTACCTTATACATATCCAGAAAAGGGATTAGTAAGCATTTATATAGTTTACTAAATATTTTAATAAATATACTAAGTATATTAGGATACTAAATACATTAGTAAGCATTAACACAGCTTACTAAATATTTTGAATAAATATTACATACTGCAATAAGTGCTGCAAAGGAAATTTAATAGCATGCATACTTTCCTAGGGGAATAACAATGAAGAATCATAATTTAAAAAGCATTCCTTTTTCCTCTGACCATTACATATTTGGCTTCTGCTCATCTTACCTGGGCAATTTAAATGTTACCTCCTTAAAAAGGGATACCAAAAGTATGATCCTTAAAAAAAATTAAACTAAAAAATTGTTTTAATAAAATTAAAATTAAAAAAATTGATGATCCCCACTGTTATTCTCCAACAAAGCATTATATTTATTCCTGACAATCAGAGGAAAGAGAGACAGTGGGTATAAAGGTCATTAGAAGATTAAAAGCTTTTGCTGGTGGAACAGAAAGATGGCCCTTGTGACCAAAGCATGGGGCAGAGTAACATAAGATGAGTTTGGAGAGGTAAGCAGAGGTCAACTCTTCATAAAGTCTTTGTGAGCCATGGTCAGGAGTTTGGGTTTTGTTTTACATGTAATTAAAAGCCAATGAAGAGTTCTCAGGTGAGCAAAATGATGCCATTTACCTTTTTTGGATTACTCTATTTCTATATAAAAATATTTTCTACTCATAAAATGTCTTCAGTGATCACAAATCATTGGCAAGCAATATCTACCACTTTTATTCTGCCAACAAACTTTAAAATCTAAAGGAAATAAGTGATGTACCATCAAAATATAAGTTTCCAAAATTGACTCAGTAGTATGTAGAACACCTAAACATCTATAGAATTTTTCAAAATACATACTAAAGCTTTACCACTTAAAATGGCACCAGATTCAGAAGATTTACAGTTAAATTATCTCTAAATTCATAGAAAAATCATTCCCACATATCCTATTTCGGGGTATGTGGAGGCAGGGGGACAGAAGTTTCCCTAATACATTCAATCATAATACTAATGCCAAAAACTAATAAAGGTATTCCAATAAAGAAGACTAGAGCAATTATAATTAATAAAAATTAAAATCTGAGATTAGGTATTAACAAATCAAATCTAACAATGTGTTGAAATAGTTATTCTGTAACTAAGTAAAGTTCATTCCAGAAAAGCAAAATTTCCCAATTTTAAGAAATGTCTTAGTATTACTTATTACATTCAAAATTAAAAAAGAAAAATAAGTAACTACATAAATATACACACCCCCCAAAATTGAGATATTAAATTGGATATTCTTGAGCTAAAAAAAAAAAACTAAAAAATGAGAATAGTTTCTAAACATGACAAAAATGTTAAATACATCAATAAAAATTGGGAGAAAGGACAAAAATAATTATTTGCAGAGAACTTGCCACATGCTTGGAAAATACAATAGACTCAACTAAAAAGTTATTGGTCCTAATTAGAGAATTTAGTAATGTGGCTAGAAGTAAGATAAATATATAAAATTATTAACTATTTTCATATTAGCACTGATCAGTTCAAAAATAAGATGTTAGTGTGGAGGGTGATACAGCCTATTCAAAACAGTGACAAAACCTAAAAATATATTCAGCATGGAAGGCGTAAAGCCTATTGAAAATACCGAATAATGAAAAAACACATTATAATTCTCAGATTGAAAATGGAAAGTCTACCATTCTCAAGCCAATATATAAATTTAATGTAATATCAATTAGAATCCCAAAATATGATTTTGTTTTTGGTGTGATAATTGGGTAGAAGTTGGAACTAGATAAAAATAATTCTCAAAATCACCCAGAAGAATAAATGTATAACAATTTCCTAAGAAAATTATGAAAAAAATAATAATGAAAGGGTTAACCTCTTAGATATTAAAATCTACCATAAGGCTTACGTAAACAAATAATTATGCTGCTGAAACAGCACAGGAAAGTAGACCAGTAGAACAGACTACAGAACAAATTGAAGTATACTCAGAAATTTAACATTTAATTAAAAAAACACTTCAGTTCAGTGGGAGAGGATGTATTCTTCAACAAAAATTAAAGTTGGGACGAGTGGCTATTCAAGTAGAAGGAAATAATGTTAAATACTAAAATAAATTTCAGACATAAGAAAGTGAACAAGAAAAAAACTATGTAAACATATTTTAAATAGTAAAACACTTTTATAACCTTGAGATATAGATCATCCTAAACAAGATAAAAAATAAAAAAAAAACTCAGGGGGCGCCTGGGTGGCACAGTCGTTAAGCGTCTGCCTTCAGCTCAGGGCGTGATCCCAGCGCTCTGGGATAGAGTCCCACATCAGGCTCCTCCGCTAGGAGCCTGCTTCTTCCTCTCCCACTCCCCTTGCTTGTGTTCCCTCTCTCGCTGGCTGTCTCTGTCAAATAAATAAAATAAAATCTTTAAAAAAAAAAAAAACTCAGAAGCCATACAGGGGAAAAACGTATTATTGACCACATGAAAATCAGAAATTCTCTATAGAAAATGAGACCATAAACAATGTGAAAACACAGTAAAAGAGAGAGACAAAGGGCCAGTATTCTAATATAGTCAAGCCATTTCTGGGGTATTAGATGAATAGAAAGAGAAACAATCATTTCTTATTTTATGTTTTTTTAAGTGTTTAAATTACATGACTTTCATTTTTGAGGTTGTTTGGTAGTTTCCAGAAAAAAAGAAGCATTGCATTGGAGGTAGAAGCCAGATTCCGACAGATTAAGAAATCAAAGGGAATTGAGAAAATAGAAGTAGTGACAGGAAAGAATGAGACAGTGAAAGTGAGGGAAGTTATTTCTTAAATTGTGGACATCATTACATCTAGAGGAGACAGAGCTAGTAGAAGAGAGACGTGAAAGATACAAAAGGGGGAGGGAATGAGACTCAGACGGGAAGGGAAAGAATTACCTTAAAATAAGGGAGATACCTCTTCCTACAACAGGACAGGATTTGCCCCAGGCAACTTTTAAGGGAGACAGGAAGAGAACAGAGAGAATGCCTTTCTGATGATGGTCTCTATTTTCTCTTGGAAGAGGAAAAGACTATGAACACATTGCTGGCTAAGAATGAAAAGAATGAAAGGGGATAGAATTCCTACAGAAAGTAGTACATTTTAAAATTGCTGTGGGGAAAAAGAAAACAAGCTGACCAAGGGACAAGTCAGAATGTTTCTGAACATTATGGAATGCCTTGTTGGAGATTGTATTAATGCCAATCTGTTGGCCATACATTTTTCTCCAGCTGTATTCCTAAGACAGAGAGCAGAAAACAGACTGAAAGAAGGATTCACCTAGAGTGAGAGATTGATCGGGTAGATGGGATGGAATATGCAAGGAGTAAAAGGAATTGAGGACATTATTATGAGTATGAAATCCAGGCTTGGTGGGAAATGAAATAAAGACAGGAGGACCAGATAAACCAAGAGTGTCTCCCAAACTTTGTTATAAATAGCATCTTCAGAAGAATTCAAGGAACATACTCTGAAAAATACTAGTCTAGAAGAATAGAGACACATAGAAGAGATGACTTTTCAGAGTCAAAAACACGACAGAAGGAATAAGAAAGTTCTGAAGGGAATTTGGGTATAGGTGTGGTTTAGACTTCGGTGCATTGTCAGCAAAGGAAGATAGTTAGGAGTTTGAGGGTTTTTAATGCTACTACCACACACTAGGTATCCTTCTCTGCCTCAATTTCTCCACTAAAAATATTAAGATGCTATTTTTGACTTCCTTGTATTTATTTAGTTAAGGGTAAGCGTCACTACTGAGAAGTTAGAGATTTCTTTTAACCTGTAAAAAAAAAAAAATTTAAGCCACTTAAGCTTGAGATGTGGTGAGATAATTTACCCAGAATGCTTTCCAACCTATTAGTTTTCTTTTCTTTTTTTTAATAATAATTTTTTACTATGTTATGTTAGTCACCATACAGTACATCCTTAGTTTTTGATGTAGTGTTCCATGATCCATTATTTGTGTATAACACCAGTGCTCCATGCAATACATGCTCTCCTTAATACCCATCACCGGCCTATCCCAACCCCCCACTCTCCTCCCCTCTGAAGCCCTCAGTTTGTTTCCCAGAGTCCATAGTCTCTCATGGTTCATTCCCCCTTCTGTTTACTCCCCCTTCATTCTTCCCTTCCTTCTCCTAGTGATCTTCCTGCTATTTCTTATGCTCCATAAATGAGTGAAACCATATGATAATTGTCTTTCTCTGCTTGACTTATTTCACTTAGCATAATCTCCTAAAGTCATATATACAAAGGCATATATACAACCTATTAGTTTTCATCATTAGGGAGGTAATAGGATTTTGTTTATTTGTTGTGGTTTTGCTTTTTAAAAATATGGTTAACTAAGTGGGGCCTATACTGGTTAATTTTATGTGCCACTTGACTTGGCTAAAGATCCCCAGATAGCTCGTAATCAATTATTTCTGGAAGTCTCTGACAGTTTTTCCAGAAGAGGTTAGCATTTGAATGGGTAGACTGAGTAAAAAGGATGCCCTTACCAATCTCAGTGAGCATCTCCCAACTTCCTGAGGGCCTGAATAGAACAAAAGGTAGAGGAAGGATGAATTTGCTGTCTGCATGAGCTGAAACATTCATCTTTTCCTGCCCTCAGACATTGGTGCTCCTGGTTCTTGGGTCTTTAGACTCAGACTAAATCATACTTCCAGCTTTTCTGTTTTCCAGGCTTAAGATAGCTTCTCAGCCTTCATAATAGTGTGAGCCAATTCCTAAAATAAGTCTCATTTTAAATATACATATATCCTATTGGTTTTGTTTCTCTGGAGAACCCTGACTAATACATTAAGTAATAGCTCTAATACTGAACTAAGTGTGATAAGAAATATAAAAAAATATATGCCAAAATACTGTCCTCAAGGAATTTAGAGTTGAGTTGGTAGGGCCAAAGGAACAAGAAATAATGATTAATAAGTGGTTAGATTAGTCAGAGAAAGCTCCTGAAAGGCAATTAAGGAATCTTATTCCTTGATTCATTTCATTTATTCACTCACTGTACAACATTTCTTGAATTTCAAACGGCAGCTGATGATTATGTTAGTAAGGAATGCCCATTCTTAACAGAACCTCACTAATTTTAACAGAGCTTCACTAATTATGCAAAAGCCACCTAATCTATACTTCGCATTTGGATTGGCAGTTTTTCTTTTTCTCTATTTTTAAGAATTTTTACTTCCACAAACCTAAAGATAGTTGTGGAATGTGGCTTTTCTTTGCAAAAAAATCCAGTGCTAACGCTGTTCCCCCGGCCAGCAATTCCCAGGCTTTGATATTTTAGTTTAGTGATGACCATTATGTTTGTTTTCATCATGAGAAATCTAAGTCATTTTGGGCACAGGTTCAGGGTTACATGATGAGGGCATGGACCCCATCCCTAGCAAACTTGAGCCATAATTAATGAGCAGTAGTTGAGCATGGAGATAAGATAAGGCCAAAGTCACACCTATACTGTACAGACAACCTACCAAACAGACTTCAACTTTGGACAATGACCCCATTTCTTCCTTTCTCAACCTGGAATTATATGCAGCTTATTTTTCTTGCTTAAAATATTATCCTACGTGATCATGGGCACTGAGACTGCCAGAGTTACCCATATTTTCATGGCTAAATCCACAGGTCTGTTCTCTGTCCTCATTTTACTTGAATTATCTGAACAGGTGACACAGTTGATCAATCCCTCCTCCTTGAAATACTTTCTTTATTAGATCATTTTGGGGCACCACATTCTCTCCATTTTTCTGCTATCTCCATGGCTGTTCCTTTCCATTGTCTTCTGCTGGTTCTTCTTCATCTTCCCAACACCCTAACATCTGGAGGTGAAACNAGACTTCAACTTTGGACAATGACCCCATTTCTTCCTTTCTCAACCTGGAATTATATGCAGCTTATTTTTCTTTTCTTGCTTAAAATATTATCCTACATGATCATGGGCACTGAGACTGCCAGAGTTACCCATATTTTCATGGCTAAATCCACAGGTCTGTTCTCTGTCCTCATTTTACTTGAATTATCTGAACAGGTGACACAGTTGATCAATCCCTCCTCCTTGAAATACTTTCTTTATTAGATCATTTTGGGGCACCACATTCTCTCCATTTTTCTGCTATCTTCCATGGCTGTTCCTTTCCATTGTCTTCTGCTGGTTCTTCTTCATCTTCCCAACACCCTAACATCTGGAGGTGAAACCGCTCATGATCATTCCTCCACACCTGTTGTGAGCCTGTTTTCCCACCTCAAGAAATGCAACTCTTTCCTTCCAGTTGTTCACTTCTTTCCTCTCACATCTTATTTGTCAGGAAATTCTGCCATCATTGTCTTTGAAGTATATCTGAATGTGAACCCTCTCACCACCCCTACTACCCTCCCCTAGCCATAACTCCTTCCTGGAAGCTACCAGTAGCTTCTTCCCTTGTACCTCTAAAGTGTACCCATAACACCATAACACAGCAGAGTGGTCTTTAAAATAAGTCATCTCATGTCACCCCTTTGCTCAAAATTCTCCAATAGCCCCCACCTCACTTAAAGTAAAAGACAGTCCCAATAATGACTTACAAGGCCTTCCATGACCTGACACCTAAAACTTTTCTGATTTCAACTCCTTCTACTCTTTTTCTAATGCCTCTCCAGTCACAGATCTGCTTTCTGCTTCCCTGACATTCCAGGAATGCTCCTGACTTGGGAATTTTATACCAAATATTTCCTCTGCTTGCAACACTATCCCTCCATGGAGCTACATGCCTCCCTCTCACACCGCCCTCAGGTCTTTACTCGAACATCACCTAATCAGAGAAGGCTTCCCCAACCAACTTACAATTGCAAATTAAAAAAAAAAAAGGCAACCCCATCCCAGCACTCTCTTCTCTTTTCCTATTTAATTTTTCCCCATAGCACATACCATCATTCAATATACTACTTATTTTACTTGTTTACTATGGCTTTCCCTCCCACAAGATGTAGACCCTTTGTAAACAGGGAATTTTTGTTGTGTGTTTTCTTCATTGCTATGTGCCTAGTGTCTAGAACAGTGTCCGACACATAGTAGGCACTTAATATTTTAAATGAATGGTCACATCTTACTCCAAAGCCATGTGATAAAACAAATCTCAAGTAAAGCTCAAACACAAGGATCTGGAGAAGTTGTGTCCATGACCACTCATCTGCTTATGCCACCCCAAAGAAAAAGAGAGTGCATTGTTTTGCTTTATTTTGTTTCAATTCCCTTATACAGCATGTCCTTGCATCCCAGGATAGCTGTCCCTTCCCATTTACTTTATTCTGTTCTCCCTCCATCATGTGGTTTCTTCATCACAGTATAACCTGTTCCTTTCTAAAGAGAAAAACTACCTTACTAAAATGTGAATAAATCTTAGAATTGTCCTATACATCAGAGATAACTATAAAACAATGAGATTGAAGCAGAATTTTTCCATTATAAAAAACAAACTGTTTGAAAAGCCATGGAGCCATATTTTTTCCTGCTCTCGACCTTGACCAAACTGGGCTGGTTATTAATAATAATATCATCACATTTGGGTCATTCAAAAGGGAAGAAGGAGGTATAGTGAGTTAGGGTAGAACAGAATGGGGCTTACAGTTGAATTGAAGGTGTCAGTTGGGCATATTAGTTGCTAATCTAGCATCATGAAATGCCTCACATAACATTTAAGTATCTGGTATGTTCTGCTATTGGGAAAAGTTCTAATATATATCCTTCTCACTCTGCATGTCAAATGTTAAAGCTATCAAAATAGCCAGGATGGATCTGTAATGTCTAAGCTTGATGCACTCTAAAGGGCTGGTTTCTACTGGTCACACACACACACATGCCAATTTCTGCTATAGTTGATGCACATGGTTAGTCACGGTACCTTGATGTAGCTTAGTTCACTGACCATGATTTATATGACTTATGATTTCTGTCTAGTTCACCAACCATTTTCCCCAGTCCTTGAATCATCTGAGCCTTCCTCTAGTTTCACCTGCATTTCATTCCCAATCCAGGACTTTCCTGTTCATTCCTTTAACCCACTAAGGAAACATGAGCCAGTTAACATCACCACATATCATCCCAGCCACCACACTCTTGCTCCAGAACTCTGTTTGGGGCAATCCCAGCATCTCCACCTTTTCTTCAGTGTTAGATCTCCTGAAAATCTTGTTCTTCTCACTTTTCAACACCTATGGTTCCATCACTTCTTATAAGAGAAGACAATATAAAATGAGGCTCAAAACAGCTTTTCCTTACACTTGGTTTTCATAAAAAACTCCTCTGGCCTTTGTGTCTCACCTAGGGAGAAAGGGAATAGTTAAGAAACACCTGCAAAAGTCACAGCCCTGGGACACAAGCCCAAGAAAAGACTGGGGTTTAGTAATAAGATGATAGAATTTAGACTTAATTTAATTTAATTTAAATATAGACATTTTGCCCCCACTACTGCCACCCAAAGGACTCAGTATAATAACAGTGACCTACAGCTCATGAACTACAAGACACAGAATCTTTCTAAGAAGGAATACGTAGGGAAGCCTGAAGTTAATAGGGGAGACAAAAGCACCTCTGGCACCTAGAGCTACAGCAAACATTAAACACAATCCGGCTTATACTATTTGCTTCCCTGGTTCTCAGACTTTTGGGTTTAGACTAGACTATGCCCTCAACTTTCTGGGGCCTCCAGATTGCAGATGGCAGATCGTTGACTTCTCATTCTCCATAATCACAGCTAATCCTTAATAATAAATCTCTTTCTATATATCTAGATAGGTAGATAGATAGATAGATCAATCTTATTGGTTCTTCTTTTCTGGAGAACCCTGACTAATACAGAGTATCTTATACTTTTGAGTGATAGTCATATTAAGGACAGTCTGTAGTCCAGTGTAGGCCAGGATATACCACATATTCTCTAAATTAGTAGGAGGACATTGAAACTTATTCTTAGTCCAAATGAATTCCAAGGGCCCTTGAAAGTTCAGTTCTACTCTTCTATTCTATTCTATTCTATTCTATTCTATTCTATTCTATTCTATTTCTTGATTTCTCTACCTCTCGATACATCTAAATATCCATCATTGTTAAACAAAAGGTGATTAGATATCAACTTGTTAGGCATAAATTGAAATTATATCATTCTAAGGAATTACAACTAGAGAAATGAGCCCAGGTGCCTAAGACGAAGCACTGCCATATTTTTGGAAATTTAAAGATAAGGATATCCTCTGCTTTCTTGAGGTGTTTCCTCCTTCTAACCTGTCTGGAGGTGATGGCCTCCAAAGGCTAAGGCTTAGGGAGATGAAACAAAAAGAACTACCAAAATAAAGTCTTCTCCCCCTAGGGAGAGTTGACTTAATAAATTCTCTTTAATGCCTTGGGAGTGAAAAAAAGTTCTGACTTTCCTTAACTGGTTCTCCCCCATCCTCAGTTTATTCATAGGAAGAATTTTCTTTCTGAGCATTCAAACATAACACATAGATATTCTAAAACTTTGTAGAAATATAAACAAATCTAAGGTAAAAAGAAATGGTCATGCATTTTTTTTCAGTAAACACATATTGAGTACCTCCTATGTGTCTGACACAATTAAGAGATGAAAAGAGACAGGAGGCATTGCCCTGAATGTTGCATAGTCAAGGAGAAATGCAACATGTAAATATGTAGCATTTCCCTCAAAGGCTAATGAGAAAAACTGAAACATTCCAGGTATTTCAGTAAAGAATTTTTTTTTTAAGATTTTGGAAGGTTTTATTTTCATCTCTGTAGTGTCTATATTTGCAAACCTTATACAAAGAACAAAAATTATTCTGTAAACAAAAAAAGTAAGCAAAGAAAATTTAAAATGGGGAATTGGTTACATAAGTGATGGAAGCATTGATAAAACAAAGAGGGGTGGTGAAGCAACACAGAGATTAACCAAAACAGGAAACCACTACCAGATTTAGAAGTAGAAGGCTACTGGGGTGCCTGGATGGCTCAGTCAGTTAAGCAGCCAACTCTTGATTTCAGCTCAGGGTCACGATCTCAGGGTCGTGAGATTGAGCTCCACCCCGAGCCCTGTGCCTTCTCTCCCTCCATTTCCCTCTCCCCCCTCCTCCCAGCTCGCGTGCACACTCAAGTGCTCTCTCTCTCTCTCTCAAAAATGGGGGTTGGGGTGGGGCTAGAGAAGGAAGTGTTAACAGAACCTAGAAGCCTCAGAAAAGATGTAGCCCCTGCTGAAAACTGGAAAAACACTCTTAGAAACAGAGAAGGGAGAGACAGAGAGGGAGAGACCCAGTTCTCCCTTCCTCTGCCTTCCATTCTCCTTCCAGAATCCCTCATAAGACAAACTCACTTAAAAAGGGCTAGTAAGGGAGCCAGAGAAATGGAGTTTGCAGAAGAAGGGTGAGGAATGGACCTGAGAAATAGGAAATGATTGGTATATGAAGCAATGGTACTTTAGGTGAATCTAATCTGTATTCTCACTTTGGCATACCAAAGCAAGCTTCCAGGAGAACTTATATTTGTAAGAGAACTCCGTAGCGACATGTACCTCCTGAAGACCAGACTGCCCCCGTCCAAATTTTATTATGCTGCTTCTACGTATACCATCAGCTTATATATACTCAATTTGCACTGTTAACAAAGCCTGACACATGTTCATTAGTGATTTTTTTGATGTGAATATTCTGTCCTTCATGTATATTGTAAACCTCTCATACCATATAGTGTTTCCTCCTGCAACCAGCATCCATCCCCTATACCCCCACTCTGCCTAGATTTCTGGGTAGTATAGACAACCTATGTATTTAGAAATAGTTTAAGTATGCATTTCAAGAGATTAGACTAAGGTAATGCTTCACGAAAAAAATTTCTGTGGCCAAGTAAGTTAGGGAAAACCATGTGTTGTTTTCCTCTTAGAGAATTGCGATGAAGGTTGATTAATTTAAAGACTCAGAGAAGTCCTCCAAGTTTTCCCAAATTAATTGAACACAGAAGACTTTTGTTCTTATAATGCCTATTAATACCCCATGAATACACTTTGATAAACACTGATTCAGATCATGTCACCACAATGTCAGTCTTAGCATCAGTAGCATTTATTGTTCAAGGCATTGTGTGAGGTACTGCTGCAGATATTGAATTGTAAGATACAATCTATTCCCACAGATGATTATAATAAAGTTGAGCCTGAACATATAAATAAAGAGATAAATAATAATTTAAGGCAGCATGGCATAAGTATCAAATGGGTGGTCCAAAAAAGACTGCAGCAAGGGTGAATAGGAAGCAGAATTGTTATAATCTAACTGGTTGGGGAAGGTTCTAGAAGAATTTGAGACTTGAGTTAATCATTGAGAGAAAACACACGTACATACACACACACAGGGGCAAAAATATAGATGACGTATTTGGGGAAAACAAGACCAGTTTAGACTTGTTCAAGTAGGTAGGGTCAAAGTGTAACATACCTTGCTTCAATTTCTATAATAGGGATCTGGATCTTTATTATACAGGCCAAGAGAACTATTGGAGGTTCTTGAGAGAAGAGGGAGCATCTCAGAGATAAATAAGCATGTTTATAGAAAGTGTGGTCCCCTCAGCAATTAGAACAAAAGTGTTCAAAAAAAGGCTTTCTGGTTGATCTCTGTCTTAGTCTAGGCTCACCCCAAAAGCAGAGTCTAGGACAAGTTCTGTGCACAGGTATTTTTTTTGAGCTGTGATCCCAAGGAGCCAGAGAAGGAGAATGGGAAGAGTATAAGAGGGAAGAGGGGAAGCCAATCAGTCAAGTTCCTCATCACTATGGGTAACTGAGGCTTGATCCCCCGGAACCCCCTAAGATAACCATGAAGAATGCACCTCAGAATTGTTCAGCCAAGAAATGAAAGACAGGAATATTTATCTACCAACTTCCATCACCCATGAATCAAAGGTTGCCATCACATCTGCATATATGATCCAGAATGCCCAAGTGTGTTTCTGCAGGCAACCCACTTAATGTAGGCAGAGAAACCCTGTGTCTGAGAGTAAGAAATAAATGTGAGGCTAAGGTATGCATGCAGCTGGTGACCCCTGCAATGGCTGGAATAAAAAGAGGGGTCTGAGAGGATGTCTACATGAGAGGTGTCTGGTATAACCTCCAAAGGAAGAGCAGTCCAATCCAACGCCCTATTTCCAGGTTTCTACCTGATTCCTTTCTCTTCAGTCCTTTGCACCATGGTCCTTACACACATGATCAACTCCAGGGTTTTTAACATTGTTCTTTTTACCTCCTTCCATTTTCCCCAACATAAAAAAAAAAAAAGAAAACAAAAATAGCCAAATTATAAAGAATAATCTTGTGTCAGCTTGCTTATACAAAAAATCACTTTTCAGATTTGTTTAATGCAGTACATTTGTTGGCAAAAAGACCACCAGAAGTTCCCAGGCAAGATGTGCATGCTCCATAGACAAAAACTACCTTCCATAAAAATGTTTTCAACAAAATTTTACACTTCTAGAACAGTTTTGCATCTGCATTCAGAACAAACTAAAGTCACTGCCTTGCTCATCACCTTAGACCAGGTCTGCTTTAGCAGAAGCCATATTTGGAGATGTGGTTCTTCAGAACTGCCACGAACCAGCAATATTCATCATCCATTCATTCAACAAGTACTTGTTGAGAGGACTTACTATGATCCAGGCACTGTTCTAAGCTCTCGGGTTAAAATTCTAAACAAAGAGACCAAATCTCTGCCCTTGTGAAACTTAGAATTTAGTTGCAGGGGAAATGTACAAATAAATACGTACCATGTTGGGTAGTGACAGAAGATATGGGAAAAAACCCAAAACAATAAAAGGGAATAAAGGATTGTCAAATAAAGAGTGGAAGAATAGGTATTATTATTTTCTATAGCATGGGTTATAAAATGTGATATTTGCACAGAGGCATACAGAAGAAACATACCAGATGGAAGTGAAACAAGTACCAAAACCTTGAGGCAAAGCGTGCTTGGTCAGCCCAAGGAAGGGCAAGGAGGCTAGTGCGGCTAAAGCAGAGTGAGCGGGGGAATATGTCAGAGAGGCAGCCTTAGAAGGGGGTAACATAGGGCCTTGGACATCATTATAGAACTTCAGCTTTTACTTTCATTGAAACACGATGCTATTGAAGGATTCTGAGCAGAGGAGTCACATGATCAACTTACCTTTCTAAAGGCCACTCTGACTGCAGTGAAGAATGAATGCAATGACTGGGGTAGAAGTGAGGAGGCCAGTTAGGAACATAGGCAAGAAATGATGGGGGGCCACATGAGGGTGATAGCAGTGGGACTCCTGAGAAATGGTAGGATTCTAATTATACTTTGAACTTAGAGTTGACAAGATCAACTGCTGGGTTGGACGTGCAGTGTAAGAGAAAGTGAAGAGTCAAATATGACTCCCAAGTTTTTTGACCTAAACAACTAGAAGAATGGAGTTTTCATTTAACAAGAAAGGAGGATTGCAGACTTACAGTTGGAAAAAAGTAAAAGTTCCATTTAGGGCATGTTAAGTACAACATATTTATTAAACAAGTGGGTATGTCCAAGTGGGCAGTTGAATGCAGGCAGTCCTCTCTCTTTCCCATTCCAAAATTATGCTCATATTTCAGTGACCATGATTCCACTAAATAACACCAGTCCTCCAACAGTATGGTCCAAATTCTAGTGACCTCAGTACATTAACAATGAGTAACTGCAGGATGTACAATGCCACTGCTTCCTCAGCCCACAAATCACTAGGAATGTAACAAATTCACATCATGATCAGGACCAATCATGTCACTTCTTTCAGAGTCTGTCTGCAACTGGTCACTGTGCATCTCTTACTTAGTTCCCACACAGACAGCAAAATGTGTCCTTGTATTGCCTCTTTGTCTCCCAGTGATAAACCCACATGACATTCCACCAAAATGAGTACTCTAAAGAGGAAATTGGCCACCAAAGATGAAAGTGTAGCAAAGAAAAAAGTGGTAACGCTGAAAGTGAAATATAAATCAAACACAAATGGAGTTATAGAAGGAATCACTGACCATGGACTGTTGACCCTGCCTCCATTCCAGACTCTAGACCAGCCACAGGTGCCTGGTGAAGGCAAGCTTATCGACACAAAGGAAGAAAGTGGTTGTAACAAAAAAGATGAAGATGTCCCAGAGGGGATGATAGTAGCAAAACACTTCACATTAGAGAATCTCTTGGAATATAGGCCACTCATTGAAAGCACAAAGACTAAAATACTAGTCCAAACTTAGAAAGGACTGTGANCAAACTTAGACAGGACTGTGATAATTCACCAAGACACAGAAAAGATCTTACTCCATAATACGTTATATAAGAAGGCAAGCATGATTCAGTTAGTCTTGATAAGTATCTCAGAAAGAATTAAAACATGATTCCTAATATTTCTAATGTTTATAATTCACCAAGACACAGAAAAGATCTTACTCCATAATACGTTATATAAGAAGGCAAGCATGATTCAGTTAGTCTTGATAAGTATCTCAGAAAGAATTAAAACATGATTCCTAATATTTCTAATGTTTTTTAATGTACTAAATATTAGTTTCTAAATATAAATCTTAATTTTTTCATTTCCCTATACATTTATAGCTGATATGAAGAGTTTTTAATTTTTGATAAAATTCTGAAGGTTCCCCACAAAACCATAATTTTTCCCACTCATTATTAAGAACACTTTGCACTGTTTCAGCTTGCATGGTCGCTGTTATGGCCCCACGCTATGCAAAGTGAAGACTGCCTAAAGTTTAGGAGAGAGGTCCAGGCGGGAGACATAAATTTGTGAATTACCACTGAATAAACAATATTCTAGGATGAGATCACCTCAAGAGTGAGTGTAGATAAAGAAAAGGTCTAAAGACTGAGCCCTGAGGAACTCCAATGATTAGAAGTAAGGGAAAGGGGGAAGAATTGACAAAGAAGGTTGAGAAGGAGTGGCTAGTGAGCTAAAAGGAGATTGGAGAAAGTGTCCCAAAACCAAAGAAGGGGTTTTGGGGACAGAGTAATCACTGATGCTGATGAGACCAGCTAAACAAGACCCAAGAACTAACTGCTATATTTGGCAATATGGGGGTTGTTGATGCCTTGAAAAGTTTCAGTAAGGTGATCTGATGAGAGGCAGCTTAGAGTGAGTTCAAGAGAGAATGGGAAGAGCGAAAATAGACAATGGCTATAGACAGACCCTCTGAGGAAATTTTCTGTAGAGCCTAGCTGGAATAGGATGTGAGCCGAACGAGTGGTGTTTTTAAGATGGACACTATTATAGAACGTTTATATGCTAACATAATTAACTAGAGAGTTAATGCCAGGAGATGTTGATGCTAAAAGAAGGACAATTATTAAAACAATGTCCTTTCACTCATATGTGGAAAAACAGGGCAGAGGACCATAGGGGAAGGGAGGGAAAACAGAATGGGGAGTCATCAGAGAGGGAGAAAAACCATAAGAGATGCTAACTATAGGGAACAAACTGAGGGTTGCTGGAGGGGAGGTGGGTGGAGGGACGGGATAACTGGGTGATGGGCATTAAGGAGGGCACATGATGTGAGGAGCACTGAGTGTTATATGCAACTGATAAATTACTGAACACTACATCTGAAACTAATGATGTACTATAAGTTGGCTAATTGAATTTAAATAAAAAAGAAAAAAACCAATGTCCTTGAGAGAAGGTAATATCCTGTGCTCAGTGGAAGAGTTTATCCTGGACAGGACAGGGCCTAACAAGAGGGCCAAACACTTACTTGACTTCTTTAAGATTCATTTGGCTCAAGTAGAAGATGACACTGGACCCTGGACTAGATCAGAGGTGATCAAAGTGTGGTCCCCAGACCCACAGTATCAACATCATCTGAGAATTTGTTAAAAATCTAAATTCTGGGGCCCCCACAAGGACCTACCATATCAGAAACTCTGACGTGGGTCCTGCAGTCTGTGCTTTAACAAGCCCTCCCACATAATCTGATGCACCCTATGGCTCACAGCCATTGGATTGGATGATCTTTAAGGTATCTTCTGGCTGTAAGATCTGTGAATCTGTGTTTCAATAATCTATTCCTTCCAATAGCTATTCATTGTTTTCATAAGACTGAAGTGCTATTTTCAAGTAAAAGTTTGGGAAACCCAAGCTGTTTTCTAATTTTTGTTAGCCTACAAAAGCCAAAGTCTGTGTTCAGCCTCCACAAACAATAATGATGCTTTATGCATCTTAAAGTCTTGTTCATGACCATTTCCAACACCACTTACTCATGGTGGAGTATTCAACTTGGCTTGGAGGGAATCAGTAAGGCTTGCCTTTTTTCCTGTCATTTTTAAATAATATATAAGTATACCTTTACATGAAAAAGTCTTTGAGAATTAAAAGCTATTGCTCTCAAGTTGTTTGGCATTGTTTTGGATTGCTTGAAGTGTGTTATTCCCCAAGAACAGAGCAGACAAGGAAAGACAGGTGACATTAACGCCGTCCCACACTGTTGTTCTTTGTGAACTTGGGTCTCTCCAGCCACACACTTGGAGGAAATTCCATACAAACAGAGGAAGCCAGACTCTTTCTGGGAGAAGTTAGTAGCTGACTTACTACATTCGACATTGATGCCTGCTAAAGATAAAACCTGGGAAAAGGCCTCAGGTCCTATTCTCCATTGTTGCTGCCTGGGCCCAGTGTGTATGTCTGCACTGTGCGCACATTTCCCTGGGTGGGGGGCTCCATCAGCATGCAGCTGTCTGTGCAGGATTGCTGATGTTTACAGTAGCAAGTTAGCGCTGCTTTATGCCAAAGCATGTTGTTTCTTATTTTAAAGATGAGAACAATTGCTTCTCTCCCCACAGTCCATTGTTGTTTGGTTTACTAGACTTGCAGGAGAAGGAAGCAGTAAATTACTAACGAAAAAAAGTGTAAATCTCACCAGGGTGTGCTCCTTGAATTTGGATGAAGTTTAGCATACCAATCACATGCGATGATACGGAAAACAGGTCCTCTGTTTTGTGTTAAGTTGGTGTAGGGAAGTGAAATAAAAGATAATGTTAAGTGAAATAAGTCAAGCAGAGAAAGACAGCTATCATATGATTTCTCTCATCTATGGAACATAAGAACTAGGATGATCGGTTAGGGGAAGAAAGGGATAAAGAAAAGGGGGGTAATCAGAAGGGGGAATGAAACCTGAGAGACTATGGACTATGAGAAACAAACTGGGGGCCTCAGAAGGGAGGGGGGTGGGGGAATGGGATAGGCTGGTGATGGGTAGTAAGGAGGGCACGTATTGCATGGTGCACTGGGTGTTACGCAACTAATAAATCATCGAGCTTTACATCGGAAGCCGGGGATGTACTGTATGGTGACTAACATAATATAATAAAAAATCATTTAAAAAAATAATAAAAATAAATAAATAAATAATTAAAAGTCATTAGACACTTGCTGTGTCAGTGTCGGCACCTTTTTAGAAGCTCCAGTCACTGCCTTAGTTTGATGGCTCCAGAAAGCCATCTGGTTAGCAAGCAGTAAGGACTCAGCAGACCAAGAAGGACACTCACTGCCAGCAAGAGCTCTCCATGGTTTCCTGAAGTGTTTTCCTTATTTAATTCTTGTCTGTTAATAATGATGTGTTGGAGTGTATGCTGGGGTGGGGGAGTAACTCTTTCCTCAATCACAAGAGAAAAAGAAGAAGAAAAGAAAGGAAGATTAACCTGAAATTATTTTTAATAACACAAATTACTTTCAAACTGCATCTATAGAAAGCCAGTATCAAAGAAAGACCAGCAGATGTATCAAGAAGTTACCTATAATCTAAATAAATCATCTGCTTCCCCATTCTATTCAGCAAACCTTTCCTGAACACTGTCAGTTCCTGCCTGGCTCAGCCACCTCTCTCCAGTGCTGTGGTTTCAACCCTGGATGCACATTGGGGTCCCCTAGCGAACTTCAGACCTGGGTCCCAACCTCAAGAGTTTGAGCATTTGTAAAAGCTTTCCTAAGGCAGTTCTCAGTCATTAAGCACCTGCCTTTGGCTCAGGGCATGATCCCAGGGTCCTGGGATCGAGCCCTGCATCGGGCTCCCTGCTCCACTGGGAGCCTGCTTCTTCCTCTCTGACTCCCCCTGCTTGTGTTCCCTCTTTCACTGGTTGTCTCTCTCTCTCTGTCAAATAAATAAACAAAATCTTTAAAAAGAAAAATGTCTAATAGATGACAGCCAGCATGCTGGCACTGTGCGCACACTGGCAAACAAAACACATTCCCTGCCTTCAACATACTTGCAGCCTAATGATATACAGAATATCAGGAGTTAACACTATTCAGCCATAAAAAGGAATGAGATCTTGCCATTTGCAATAACATGAATGGACCTAAAGGGTATTATGCCAAGTGAAATATGTCAGACAGAGAGACAGATATCATATGATTTCACTTATATATGGAATCTAAAAAAGAAAACAATGAACAACCAAGTGAAAAAAGCAAAAACAGACCCATAAATATAGAGAACAAGCTGGCAATTGCCAGAGGGCAGGGGGCGTGGGGGTTGGGCAAAATGGGTGAAGGGGAGTGGAGGGTACAGGGCTCCAGTTACAGAATGAATAAGTCACAGGGATAAAAGGACAGCATACAAGAGCAACACACACACCAAAAAAATCATATTTCTAAATCCCAGGAACCAATAATTAAAGACCAAAATTTTAAAAACAATAACATTTAGAATACTCCCCCCCCCCAATTAAATACTCAGGTATAAACCTAACAAGAATGTGCACGCTCTGGGCTAAAAACTATAAAAGGCTAATGAAATAAGACCTATGTAAATGGAGATACATACCACGTTTGCAAATTGGAAAACTCAATACACTTAAAGTGTCAATTCTCCCCAGTTTGATTTATAAGTTTAACACAATTCCAACCAAAATCCCAGCAGAACTTTTTGTAGGTATATACAAACTAGTTCCATAATTTATATGGGAGGGCAAAGGAACCGCAATAGCCAAAATTCACACTACTGATTTTAAAGTTACTAATAAACATGGTAATCAAGGCAGTATATTACCAAAGAAAGAATATAGCCATTTAGTGAATGGAACAGAATTAAGATTCACACAAACAATGTCAATTGATTTTTTAAACAAGATACAGAAAATCAAAGGAGAAAGAATGGTCTTTTCAACAAATGGTGGTGGAACACTTGGACATTCATTATTCAAAAAAATGAACTTTAGCCTAAATCTTACACCTTATACAAAAACTAAATCAAAATGAATCATAGATCTGAATGTAAACAGAAAACTTTATAAAACATTTATAAGAAGACACAGGAAAGTATCTTCAAGACCACAGGTTAGGCAAAAAGCTCTTAAACATGACACTGAACTCACAACTCATTTTAAAAATTAAGAAATTGAATTTCATCAGAATTAAAAACCTGTCCTCCTAGGTTCCACAAAAAACTAAACATAGATCTACCATATGACTCAGCAATTCCACTCCTAAGTATGCCAAAAGAACTAAAAGCAGGAACTCAAACAAACACTTCTATACCCATGCTCTTTGAAGCATTATTCACAATTGCCAAAGGGTGAAAGCAGCCCAAGTGGCCATCAAATGAATGGAGAAACAACACAGTCTATATACAAGCAGTGGAATATTATTCAGCTTCAAAGAGAAATGAAATTCTGGTGCGTGCTATAACATGAGTAAACCTTGAAAACCTTATACTTCGTGAAGTAAGCCAGTCACAAATATTGTGGGGCTCCATTTATATGAGGTACCTAGAATAGGCAAATTCAGAGTGACAGAAAGTAGAATAACAGTTACCAGGATTCGAAAGCAGGAGGAAATGGGGGATAGTTTAATGGGTAGAATTTCAGTTTGGGGTAAAGAAAAAGTTTTGCAAATAAGTAGTAGATATGTGGTGATATTTTCACAACACTGTGAATGGAATAAATTGTGCACTTTAAAATGGTTTAAATTGTCTGTATTTATATATATATACACAATGTATAGGATTTTTGAAAGATTTATTTATTTATTTATTTGGTGGGTGGGCAGAGGGAGAGGGAGAGAGAGTCCTAAGCAGACTCCGTGCTGAGCATGGAGCCCCATGCAGGCTGGATCCCATGACCCTGAGATCACGACTGAGCTGAAACCAAGAGTCTGACTCCCAACCGAGTGCCACTGAGGCGCCCCTATATATATACAATTTAAACAAGAAACGAATAGGGGGAAAAAGCCTTTCCTCTGTGAAACACTCTGTGAAAAGAATGAAAGGACAAGCTCTAGACTGAGAGAAATTATTTGCAAATCACATGTCCATTAAAAGACTTGTATCCAGACTATATAAAGAACTCTCAAAATTTAACGGTAGAACCAGAGAAGTGAGCATAGAACTTAAATATAAATAATTAAAATTTGAAATAATAAATTTAAAATTTTAACAGTAAGAAAGAAACAATTTTTAAAAATGAGCAAATGACACTGCGCTCGAGAGCACATACAATGGCAAATAAACTCGTAAGACGATGCTCAACATCATTAGCCGCTAGGGAATGCAAATTAAAACCATGATAAGATATCACCACACACATATTAGGATTACTAAAATGAAAATCATGACCATACCAAGTACTGGAGCGAACAACTGGAACTGTCATATGTTACTGGTGGGAATTCAAAATAGTACCAGCCACTCTGGAAAGCAGTTTTCATTTTCATTTTATCAAATTAAACATACACTCATCATATGACCCATCAATGATACTCGTACTTACTTATCCTAGAGAAATAAAAATGATGTTCACCCCAAAACCTGTACACAAATGTTTACAGCAGCTCTATTTATAATCTCTAAATCTTAAAATGACTCAAATGTACTTCAATGGGTAAATGAATTTTTTAAAATGCGGTGCATCCATCCAATAGAACACGACTTGGTAACAGAAAGGAACCAACTACTGATACTGTCTTAGCCAGCTTAGGCCGCTACAACAGAATATCATAGACTGGGTGGTTTAAACTACAGACATTTACTTCTCACAGTTCTGGAGGCTGAAAGTCCAAGCTCAAGGTGCTGGCAGATGCAGGTCTTGGTGAAGGACTGAGAAAAGAGAGTTTTGGTATCTCTTCCTCTTCTTATAGGGGCTCTAACCCCATCTAATCCCTAATTTTATAGGGGCTCCACCCTCTTCACCTTGTTTAAACCTAATTACCTTCCAAACATACAACATGAATGAATATCAAAGACATGCTCAGTGAAAGAAGCCAGTCTCAAAAAGTTTTATACCGTATGCTTCCATTTATATGATGTCATGGAAAAGGCAAAACTGTAGGCATTGAGAACAGATCGCTGGTTGCTGGGGGGTGAGGGGTGGGGAAAGATATGACAACAAAGGGGTAGCATAAAAGAGTATTTTGGGGGATAGAACTGTTCTGTATCTTTTTTTTTAAAAGATTTTATTTATTTATTCAACAGAGATAGAGATAGCCAGCGAGAGAGGGAACACAAGCAGGGGGAGTGGGAGAGGAAGAGGCAGGCTCATAGCAGAGGAGCCTGATGTGGGGCTCGATCCCAGAACACCAGGATCACGGCCTGAGCCGAAGGCAGACGCTCAACCGCTGTGCCACCCAGGCGCCCCAGAACTGTTCTGTATCTTGATTGTGATGGTTGTTGCATGAATTTATATGTGTTAAAACTCCTGAAGCTATACACTCCCACCAAAAAGTCAATTTTGCTGTATGTTCATTTAAAAATTAAATTAAATGAAAACTAAAAATTAAATGAAAAAATGGCATCAGATTCCAGTTGGAGAGCTATCGGTATCAAAAAAATATCAGAAAGAACAGTTTCTAACCTAACTATACTACAGATGGGACCATTACTAGTTATAAGTAGACAGGAGAGACAGTCTATTTAAGCGAAAGAATATTCTAAGAAAAAAAATGTAATGGAATTACAGTTAAAAAGAGCAAAATATGTAGAGACAAATTAATATCGGCCTGTGAACCCAGTAGTGGAAAGAAGTAAGACATCCAGAGCATACTAATGAGAGAAGAACGGGAGCAACAGTCAGACCTGAAGAAGGCAGACACAGTTCCTCAGGGTCCACTTTTGGAGGGAGCGATAAAGAGGGCCACTGACTGGGTGTCTGAACCCAGGAAAAGTCTCCAAAGGGCTTGGAGCTGTCCCGGGAATAGGGCCCCAGAGGAAGCCACTGGAGAATACATTCCCTGGAAGGCGCCCTGAGGAGAGCTGCCAGGATACATACTAGAGCCCAAGTCAAGCATCATTTGCATTAGGCTAAGGGTTGGGGGGTGGTCAAGTTCCAGCAGTTCATAACAAATGACAAAATTTAAATCTTCCATGCTTGGGTCATCTCTGTTCAAATGGGAATAGAGGTGGACAAACTTTTTTTTTTCTTTCATCTACTGTTACGGCTGGCTGCGGGGGCGGGGGGAGGGGGGGAGCGGAGAGGTGCGTGTGGAAGACTAGGTTTTTAGTTACAAGGAGCTGTTAACTTTCAAAGTGAGGGTAAATTCTTTTAAGTAAAACAGAAGTTTATAGAGGTGAGGAGGTAATTTAAGAATTTTAATTATTGTATAGAAAATAGTAATGTGCAATGGTTATATCTTAAAATATTTTTACTATATATACCACATGGTCTTTGTACATGTATTTCTCAATCTATCCCTGAATTTAGCAGGGTTGGATGTAGGTTACTATAATTGTCCACCAGAGGGAGATGCAAGACTGTGTTTTCCCCTTGGGACTCTGGTTTAACTGGCACTGGCCAAAATTTCTACCACGTGTTGGTATTGAGACAATCCAAGATGCAGAAAAGATTTATGATTCTGGAATGAGATTAAAAAAATAAATAAATAAAGAGGAGAAGAGGGGTTCTGGACGCCTTAAATGTCCTGCTTTTCCTCTGGGTTTGGGGGGACTTTCTCCTGATCCTCTGGGGTCTGCAAACCAGATACTTGTCTGCCCTTAGGATTCCTGGCACTGTCCAAGCTGAACAAACTGTATAGGAGTACTTCCACCCCACCCACTGGCTGCCAAAGGAATGTGCCGTTCAGCTCAAGGAGGCATTTACTAAATTTCAGGAGATCGCTCCAGGGATTATAAATGCCCTGACAGAGCCAAAGGCAATCCAGTCCTTAGCCATACCATATAATTTGGTGGAGGATGGGTTTAGTCTTCTTGGGAAGTCTTCCTTTGTTAATTCACTCATAAAAGAGGAAGACTTTACCGGGCAGCAGGTATTGTTTCATGTATTAAAAGGGGTGTCTTGTAATAAGAAAGATCTAAAGACGAAATAAGCCCATGATTAGAAGCATACAAATGCTGCTCTAAAACTAATATTTCTGAACAGAAGTGTTAATGTAGTTTCCATTTGAGGTTCTAGAAGACACCTATATATTACCTATTATGTGCAAAGGGAGATTCAAAACTAGAAAAGACTTCTTAACAAACAGATATTAAGAAATGGGCAAGTATACAGTACAACTCTAAGGTACTGAGAATTTTTTCTTCATCTTTCTTTTAAACTAAATCAGACATATGTGGTTGCACAATTACTTTCCATTCACAATCACCTAATTTCCCACATTAAGCCTCTCAAACAGATCTCTAAAATGAAAATAAAATTAAAGCTCAGCTTACCACCCACTAGGAAACAAACAAACACCTCATCATGGCTTGGCTTTTTTTTTTAATGACTTTAATTTAGTGAAATAATTTTAAATTGTTGCTTAACATTAGAGAATGTTTCCTTTTCTGATCAGTTTTTTTTTTAATGACTTTAAATCCCACTTTATTTTAATATCTAGGACTTTGGGGTCTGGAGGATGGGGTAAAAGTGGGATCATAACAGAGGAGTGTTTTTCCCTTACTGCTAGTTCAGTGGATTGCTATGAGGAAGTAGTGACTGGGGTTGAGAGTGCAAGCCCACAGGTCTGCAGTGGGGAAGAACCCCAGAGTTTTAGCATTCTTTTCCTTGGGCTCTAATCAGCTGAGAGAACCAGTGAACAATGACGTACAAGATGGGATTTTTTAGTGAGATCCTCTCCAGACATGGTTTCTGATACAGAACTGCTCTCCCCAGGTCACAGGAGTGCAGGTGTTGCAGCAGCTGTGAAGCTGGGACAGCCAGGGGATTGCCATGGGCCTCGGCACTGGGTAGCTAGCTACAGAGCTCCCTGGATGGGGTCCCCTGATGTCTGCCAGCAGTCATGCAGACAAGTGGGAATTCATCTTTGTTTCCAGAGGACATAAAATGACCTGTTTCGGTAAAACAGAAATTTAAGAAGGAAAAACAAGCCAGCATAAAATGTAAACTTAGCTACGTCTGTTTTGGTCCTAAAGGAGCAGAGGTGATCGGAATGACTGCAGAGACTCCCAACACCTCACCCCTTCCTTTAGTTCATGAACAGACACAGAATTGCAAGAACTTTTAGAGCCAAAGGTTAATCACAGAAAGGGATCGGTTTCCAGCTCCCAGGAACAAATCTGTGTAAGAAATTTGATGACATGTTCCTGGATTGACCGTAAAAACCATTTTCCCAAATAACATCAGCTAACTTTCTGGATTCTATCTTTGGGACTATCCCTAAATTCTTTGGGGAAATCACTGTGTTAAATCAGCTCAGTTTTACCAGGGTATGATACAATTTGCAAAGCTATGTCGTACAACCACATAGTTAGTGTGGATGAAAATACTATTAATTAGAGATAAGCATTTGTCCAAGAATTTGCTGTCATCGGATCTTGTGGGGAATTTAACTCAGTACTTTGCCAGTCAGAAATACAAAATAGATTTAAATATGGAAAATGGAGTCCTCTATCTTACAGAAATAGGTTCCTGTAACTTTTTCATTTTAAGAAAAAAAATTGTTCATTTTATCACACCTTCCTTTCTTGATTAAAAAACCTGATCTTGCTGAAAATAATGAGCAATGAGTCCTAATTTTTGGTATTATCTTTTCAAAAGACTTTCTAAAAATTGCCTTTTAAAAGTAATTTAGGCTTGATCCCCGAAGAAGCTTAGATCATAAAAATAAAATTTCTAATATACAGAATTCTTTTAGAAAGTCTTTTACAAGATAATAAAAATGTAAAGCTCACTGCACATTTTTTTTAAAGATTTTTATTTATTTATTTGACAGAGATAGAGATAGCCAGCGAGAGAGGGAACACAAGCAGGGGGAGTGGGAGAGGGAAGAAGCAGGCTCATAGCAGAAGAGCCTGATGGGGCTCGATCCCACAACGCCGGGATCACGCCCTGAGCCGAAGGCAGACGCTTAACCGCTGTGCCACCCAGGCGGCCCATGCACATTTTTTATAAAGACTGGAAATTAGACATGATAAAATGATCATATTTCTTCACAATCAACTTTTAATGACAAAATATATTTATCTCAGAGCTTAATACATTTGTGTTCCGTAATAGCAACAGTATAAGACAAAGTCCCATGAGAATGAATTCAGAGAATCATGGGACCTAGCCAAAGGAACACATTTAAGAGTTCAAGGTAGATCCAGGCCCAGAACATAAGTCTCCTAATCCGCTGCTCTTGCACTGTCATCATGATGCTCCACTCTCCCCCAATTTGTCCTTCAATGATTTAGCAGGTGCCCCAAGCCCTCCTCTTGGGGCTGAGCCCTGGACCTCCCTGGCCTGGCCTTCCTGATGCAGCCCTTCACATCCCACCTGGCCTCTCTCAGTTCATCTTTCCCTGATCATTCTTTCTTTCCCTCTGCTAATAAAGCCTTGCTAACATATCTGACCTTTTTTTCTCCAACCAAAAAGCCATACCGCCTTCCCTCAACCCCACAGCTAAATTAGTTAATTTGCCTAATAAAGGCATCTGTCCTACATGCCCCTTGTAGGTGACATATGCCCTGTTTACAGAGACAGAGAAGACATTACAACAGCATTGAGGAACTCCATGGAGGTAACCTCCCACAAGTCTATCCCAGGGCCAGTTATGACCACTCACCATAGATCATGGTAATCCAACCTTTACCTTTAAGAATAAGTATATCAACACAAGAAGATTCTGGCCTTTGATGGATGAAGATCAATGTACAAATAGGGTGAACAGTTTACAAAATAGCAAGTAATAACTTCTATATAGTGAGCACCTTCTCTGGGCTAGAAACTATCACTGATGAGTTAATTAGTTGATTAGTTAATTCAACATCTATTCACGAATAACCGACTACTGAGAGAGCATGACGTTTTCAAGATAGTTCAATAAGACCAGAATATGAAGATGTTTCCAGAAGGGAGTGGAAAGAGATGAGGCTCAAGGGGCAAACCAAAGGGTAAACAATAAAAGAGTCTTGGTGCTCCATGAAGGAGTTTTGACATCGATCCTTGACAAAAAAAGAAAGAGAAAGGGGGGCACCTGGTTGGCTCAGTCAGAAGGACATGTGACTCTTGATCTTGGGGTTTTAAGTTCCAGCCCCACATTGGGTATAGAGATTAGTTAAAAATAAAATCTTAAAAAAAAAATGGGACACCTGGGTGGCTCAGTTGGTTAAGTGTCTGACTTCGGCTTGGGTCATGATTTCAGGGTCCTGGGATTGAGCCCCACATCAGGCTCCCCAGAGAGTCTTCTCCCTCTGCCCTTCCCCCTGCCCATGCTCTCTCTCTCTCTAATAAATAAATAAAATCTTCAAAAAAAGAAAGAAAGAAAGAAAAGGAAAAGGAAAGAAAAGAAAAGAAAAAAAAAGGAGAAAAGAAAAAGAAAGGGAGGGCAGGGGCAAGGGAAGCCACTGAAGAGTTCTAATTGGTAGGAAATTCAAGAGTGAGAAAAATTCCTCTGGCAGCGGTACGGAGAATAGATTGGAGAGAAGCAAGATTAGAGAGAGGGAAATCAGTAATCCAGGAGTGAAATAACAGCCAGAACAAAGACGGGAAAAGAGAGAATCAGATACATCTGAGAGAGAGTAGAAGTAGAATTAACAGTTCTTAGTAACTATTTGAATGAGGTAAGTTGGAAATGGAGAAGCTGAAGATGATTCCCGTGTTTTCAGTTGGGGCAGCTGGGTGAATGAAGGCACCATAAATGGAGATAAGAAGGAACATGTTTGGGGAAGAAGATGATGCTTTGATTTGTCCACTGGATTCCAGATGTTGGTAGAATATCTAACTGTCCAATAGGCAATTGGCTATAGAGATCTGGAACTTGACTGAGGTATTGAGAACGGAAGATACAGATTTGGTAGTTTTCAATGTATCAATCCGTAACCCTCAGCAATAAATCTGTAAAAGTCAGTATTATAAAGGCCATATAAAAAGACCATAGTGTATATCTATGGATTTCATCTGCCTAGAAACTCCTTTCTTCCTCATCTAGTAATAGCCTCTCTCTTCTTTTAGGAAACTGCTTCCTCCCCCACACCCCACCATGGTTCAGGTGGAGCCAATGTAGTGCCCTGTGCCCTCCAGGGCCAGTGACCCAAGCTGGGCCATCACAATATGTTATACTCTTGTCCACAGTGTCAGAGTGACCTGACAGAGCCTCTTATCTAGGTTTTTCTGAATTGTAACTGGGATGAAGGGCCTCTTCCTCTCATAGCAAGGTTGCACACGTGTCAGCACATAACTGTTGGCTTATAGCACAGACAGGCAGAACTGTGGTGAGAGGGACTCAAACTGGGGCCTATGAAAACTAGAGAAGGGAGCCCCAATTGTAATAGGACCTCTGTTCCCATTGTGCTCTGCTACATACTTCATTTCCAGTGATAGCGATAATAAATTCTTCCCAGGATACAAGCTAGTTCAAGCTGAGTTTCTGCGACCAGTAACCAGAAGTCCTGACTAATACAGAAATTGAGACTTGGATTGGCTAAATGACTTGACCCAGGCAGGTAGCAGGCAGAAATGGGAATCAGACCCAGGGCATTCTGGCCCTGCACCATGCTGCAGAGCCAGGGTTCTAAAGTGATGACCACTTTTTATCCAGAGAATATCAGGCTACGTGGTTACATGAATAAAAAATAAAAAATGAATCAAGAGCCAGGTTCAAATTCAGACAAGTTCAATCACTGCAATATTAGATGAATCAATTAATCTCCTTGAACTTCCTTTGTAAAATGAAATAAATATATGTCCTTCTCACTTCGTAGGTATTTCGTTAATTAAGAGGCTAATACATATGACAGCATTTTGAAAATAATAAAGAACCTATCCCAAGGTAAGTGTTGCCAATCTCAATCAGTAATAGAAATGTGTATTAAATCCATTCTCTCTCATGTTGCTTAAACCCACAATCTTAGGGGTGGGAAACAGAAATCCAGAATGTTATCTCATCCATGAATTTCCATCTGAATAAACAGTCACTTCTGTGTTATTGTTGTTACTGAACATTTACTGAAAGCCAGACAGGGTCTGGGTGCCCTGCAAAATACAAAATCTGGAGAAATCTCTGGGAAAGGCAGGAAACCCAGAGCAATGGTTGGCATGGTACTTGGGAACAAAAAACCAAAGGTGTGGTTCCCGAGTCCCCTTTATAATTAACATGGCAGTGTGTCCACACTCTGAGCCTGTTCTGCGCCGTCTTTTCCACTCCCCCTTCTCATGGGGCATTTTTTAAGACTGGTAAGATAATTCTGTATGCATGTTTTAGGGGAGAGATCATGATGTTCCGTAATTAAGCTTGGTTCTGTTTATTACAGATACCACTTCATTTTGAAAACAGAACCCTGTCTTTTCCTTTGGGGTATTTTTTATGACATCATAAGGATGTCAGGGTTTTTCTTTGCTGCACAGGTGTACCATGCTTAGACAATAGGAGATTCTTTGTTCTGAAAATGTACATGTAAATCACATTTCATCAAAATCAAATTATATCCTAAATGCAATGGGATCTCTGTAGAAACTCATATGGGAGGTGGTGTTTTGTATAGCAAAAAGTGGAGGCTGGGAGTCAGAAAATCAAGATTCAAGCATTAGTTCAATCATTTCCTATTTGCGTGACTCTTGGCAAGTCATTTAACCTCTTTGTCCAATAGTTTTCACATCTGTCAAATGAAGATGATATCAGTTTTTGACCTAACTTATGGATTTTGGTGAGCACCCACTGAGATGTTTTCGAATTGAATGAAGACTAAATCCATATCCTTTGGGATTTCAAGCCCTATTCATAAAAATCCAACTACAAGAATTGCAAACAACAAGGAAGGGGAGGGCAGTGGATGTGAAAATGAAACCAACCCACACAACAGGCATGTCGCTGCACACAGCCAGCACTCAGTACTTCTTGAGTGAATATTTAAAAAGTACAACTGCTTCAGCCATTTACTATCCTGTACACTGGAAATCACAAGTACCCCTATACCTGGGTGGCACTTGCCTATTCTTACAACCAAGGTCACCAGCAACCTAATAAAAAATAATTTATTATCAGAGACCACAGTTGCACAAACCATTTGCAAATCTTAAGTCATTCATTTACCTGAGGAGTCTTTTATGTTTCAAGACAGTTCTCAGAGTATGGTTCTCAAGACAGCAGCATCAGAACCCACTTCAAGATTTTGAAAATGTAGAATCATGGATCCCAGGCTAGCTTTGGTGAATTAGAATCTCTGGGGATGAAACTAGATAATTTTTAACAAACACACAGTCACACATGCATGTGCGTGCATACACACACACACACACACACACAGACCCAAAACTGACCTATTCCTACACTGTAATACTAAAGTTTGAGAGTGACTTCCAGGTTTCCAGGAGCAAGAAAAACTGCATCTTTGGAAAAACTTGGCTCAGTAGAAATGCCTTCAACCTCCTACTTTTTTTTTTATGCTAAACATAATAAACACTTCTAGTGAGTCCTGGAAATTCATCATGCTATAAAGAGTTAACCAAAATTGTATTAAACCTATTTAAAAAAATAAGCACCTGAAATTCCAATGTTATAGAATTACACATATGCATTGTGAAGTGTAATACAAATGTTACATATTACGTAGCTAATCATCTACTGGTTTTAGTTTTTAATGTTTGGAGTAGTCTTAATACCTGATTTTCTTAAAATGGGACAAGGTTATAGTCAAAGCAAGGGCGTGGTGAATTAGAATACCCCCCTTCTGAACAGTGGGGAGGTCAGGTACTACATGACGGTAGGAACCAGACATCTAGACTAGGGGTAACTTGGAGTGGTGACTGTCAAAAACTGCAAAGCATCTGACATTTTACCCTACTTGCACGCTAACATTAGCCTGCCACAGTTTTATTGGTGCTGCTAGAAGATACACAATTCCTGCATTAGAGAAAAGACTTTATTACCCAAGGCATGGCAAGCAGTATGAGCTTCATATCTGAGCCATTCCCCTTGCCCCTCAGATCCCACAGAGGCAAAGCGGAGATGCCCAGGTGGATGCTGGGCACACTGTAGGTTTGTATCACAGCTGAGCAACCCCAGGCTTAGGAAACCCAAATCTTAGGGCTGTAAGCAAACCTGCCCAACCTTTGCTCCAGAGAGAGACATTATCTTTATTACGATGGAGAAAAACAAACCTCTGCTCTGAAGGGAGACACTATCTCTACTTTCAAGACTGTTCACTATAAAACATTCTTTTTTTATTGTTTTTTTTTTAATTCTAGTACAGTTAACATAGAGTTATATTAGTTTCAGGTGTACGATACAGTGATTCAACAATTCTATATATTATTACTCAGCGCTCATCATAATAAAGGTACTTCTTAATCCCCTTCACCTATTTCCCCCACCCCCCTACCCACCTCCCCTCTGGTAACCATCAGTTTGTTCTCTATAGTTAAGAGTCCATTTCTTGCTTTGTCTCTCTCTCACACACACTTTTTTTCCCTTTGTTTGTTTTGTTTCTTAAATTCTACATACAAGTGAAATCATACGGTATTTGTCTTTTTCTGACTGACTTATTTCACTTAGCTTTATACTCTCTAGCTCCATGTTGTCACAGGTGGCAAGATCTTATTCTTTTCTTTGGCTGAGTAATATTGCATTGTATATATACCACTTCTTCTTTATCCATTTATCTTTCGATGGATACTTGGGTTGCTTCCATAACTTGGTTATTGTAAATAATGCTATGATAAACATAGACTGCATACATCCTTTCAAATTAGTGTTTTCGTATTCTTCAGGTAAATACCCAGTAGCACAATTACTGGATCTATTTTTAATTTTTTGAGGAATCTCCATACTGTTCTCCACAGTGGCTGCACCAGTTTGTACCACCAACAGTACACGAGGGTTCCTTTTAATCACATCCTCAACAATACTGTTTTTTCCTGTGTTTTTGATTTTAGCCATTCTGACAGGTGTGAGGTGATCTCTCACTGTGGTTTTCAGTCGCGTTTCCCTGATGATGAGTGGTGTTGACCATCTTTTCATATGTAGGTCTTCTTTGAAGAAATGTCTGTTCATATCTTCTGCTCATTTTTAATTGGATTTTTTAAATTTTTTGATGTTGAGTTATATAATTTATTTATATATTTTTGGACATTAACACTTTATCAGATATATCATTTGCAAATATTTTCTCCCATTCAGTAAGCTGTCTTTTTGTTTTGTTGATTGTTTCCTTCACTGGGCAGAAGCTTTTTATTTCAATGTAGTCCCAATAGTTTATTTTTGCTTTTATTTCCCTTGCCTCAGGAGACATACCTAGGACAATGTTGCTATGGCTGATGTCAGAGAAATTACTGCCTGTGCTTTCTCCTAGTATATTTCTGGTTTTAGGTCTCGCGTTTGGATCTTTAATCCATTTTGAATTTATTTTTGTGTATGGAGTAAGAGAGTGGTCCAGTTTCATTCTTTTGCATGTAGCTATCGTTTTTCCCAACACCATTTGTTGAAGAGACTGCCTTTTTCCCATTACGTATTCTTGCCTCTTTTGTTGAAGATTAGTTGACCATATAATCATGGATATATCCATGGATAATCATGGAATCAAGAATAAAAAATATTCTTCTATTGATCTATTTTGGGGCCAGTACCATACTGTTTTGATTACTACAGCTTTGTAGTACAACTTGAAGTCTGGAATTCTGATACCTTCAGCTTTGTTTTTCTTTTTCAAGATTATTTTGGCAATTCAGGGTCTTGGGTGGTTCCATACAAGTTTTAAGATTGTTCTAGTTCTGTGAAAAATGCTGTTGGTATTTTGACGTCATCTTCAATTTCTTTCACCAGTATTTTAGTTTTCAGAGTATAGGTCTTTCACCTCCTTGGTTAAGTTTATGCCTTGGTGGGACAGCTGGGTGGCTCAGTCGATTAAGCATCTGACTTTGGCTCAGGTTGTGATCTCAGGGTCCTGGAATTGGCCCCATGTCAAGCCCCAAGTCAGCCCACATAAGGCTCCACACTCAGCAGGGAGTCTGCTTGTCCCTCTGCCTCTTCCTCTGCCCCTCCCCCTGCTCTCTTTCTCTCAAATAAATAAATAAAATCTTTAAGAAGAAAAGTTGATTCCTAGGTATTTTATTATTTTTGGTGCAATTGTAAATGAGATTGTTTTCTTAATTTCCTTTTGTGCTGCTTCATCAGTCCATTGTATCATTCACTTGCACAAAAGAGGATTTGGTGAGAGAAAAATCCCAATTTCCACTCTCTCCTTCAAGAAAATATAAGCAGAGAATGCAGCCTGGTAAACAGTAGGTATTCAGTAAATATTAATTCCCTTCCCGTGTCCCTACACATCCTTCTACATATTCTCAGTACTTATTACTTATTTATTCTTTTCTTTGACATCTTCTCTTTATGTTCCCTTTTTTCAACTTTATAAAAAAAAATGTTGAAGCTAAAAGAATGAGTCACAAAGGAATTTGTCTTATATGGCCTTACCTGTAACTTCACCAAAAGTCTAAACGACTTCTTTGGATGTTTTGTCCTGGAGTTTGACTCTGTGTTTCTATGCCTGTGTGGTAACACTAGGTGGTGCTAATAGCTTTATCTGACCTGGGATGCCTTTTCCAGAGATAAAAGGCTAACTAACCTAATTTTGAATAGATGTTTTTATACATGTAAATCCAAAGGAGTAGGTCTCTATTATTATTATTATTATTATTATTATTATTATTATTATTACTATTATCTAGTCTTCTTGAAAGTGTAATGGGAAAAAATCGCTTTAAGTCAAAAATGATCATGGGCCTTTCCCTTCCCAAATTACTTACACTTACCTCCTTTACAAATGACAGAATTCAGCTATAATTCTGCAGAAGCTGTCATGTTATATTTATCTTCAAGAAAAGCTGTATCCCAAGTGAAATCTTCTAAACTAGAAAGTCACCAGTCCCAGAGGAGTGACAATATGGAGAAGTGCTTTGTACAGCAAGGCAGAATTTTTCTTCCAGATCCAGACATGTTCAGGCAAGAACATAAGACTACAGCCAGCTGCAAGGGGGAAAAAATTCTTCTGTTGGTCCAGATCAAGAATCACATCACTAAACTAAAGGACTCCTTTACCAATCTGTCTCATATCGTCAGAAACTTGACTCAAAGAAAAAAGAAAGTCTGGTCTAGGTTAACTGTTTCCAGACTATAAACTCTTAACCAGCATGTAATCCAGTGCCAGTATAAAACACAAAGGAAGATTCATGTGAATCACACTTCCATTGAATTGGATTATAGGAGAAACACAGTTCTAGTTTGTGAATGTTAAAATCTCTTACCCTTAAATAACTCACTGACTTGTACAACTCAACACACATGCCAGCTTGTAGTGTCTTTTGTCTTTATGGATCCTGAGGCAGTATCAGGAAGCATCCTTGAAATTCCACACCAGTGTGCCCCTACAAAGTCAGAGTAATCACTGTTCCAGATCTTAGTCACACTTCTGCCTGGTGGAATTTCCACACCAGGCTTTAGATCTCCATTCTACAACTCATGAACCCGTCTTGTGAATGGCTGCACCTGCAAGTTTGACACCTGGAGAATTTTTTTTTTTTTGTAGACTAGATTATATTTAAGTAAAGATAACTTTGGATTTTAAGTAAACATATCTGCCTCACCTCATAGCTGCCCGAGGTCTCACTCTTATAAGGAGAAATTTAAAAATAAATTAGGAGAAAGGAAATATACAAGTAGATATTTATTAATAACATATTCATTCTTGAGCAGGTAATAGATTCAATGTTCATTAGACTATTAAAAGCATAAATAAACAACTATAATAGTGAGTACTGTGCGATGTATAGAATTGTCAAATCACTGTTGTACACTTGAAACTAATATAACATTTATGATAATTATACTTCAGTAATAATTTTTTGAATTAAAATAAATACAAGAGTCATTCATGAAACAATGACAATAGTATTTGATGAACCAAGGACTATGATTAATCCAATTCTGTTCACTTTAAAAAATAAACAAGTCAAAGGCAACATAATTTATTGTACATTGGTGTGACTGCATTGCCAGCTCTTCAGCTCAGTTCTAGATGATAACCTGTACAAAGATATCTCAGAATCAGCATGTCTAGTCCTCTACCTTGGTGTGAACATTAGAGAGTGTCATGCTGATGATCTTGTGGGCTTCAAGTCAGAGCAAGGGGACAGGTACTTCCTTCCTGAGGAATTAAGGTATGCATAGGTCAGAAGAAACACTGGAATTGTCCTGGGAGAACACTGAGTCCAAAGCCAGAAGATCTGAAAGCAGCACATGAAGCAAGGGAGCTTGGCAAGGATCAGGTATCCCAGCAGGGGGTCAGGACAGAAAATGACAGACACAGGGCACCATTCCTTTTCTGAGACCCTCTATAGCCAGACCCAAGGAGTGCATTGACAAAAACTGGGGACCATGTTCCAGGGAGACGCAGCTCAGAAGATGAAAAAATCTCTGGTTTTGCTCAAGGTTCACAAACATTTTCTACATTAATCCTTGATGTTAAAGGTCTTAAAACTAAGGAGCATGCCTTAGTTCTTTCCATAAGTGCAGAATGCTATATACAAGCTCATGTCTTTGATCTTTATTCAGAGCATACGTCTATTTACTCAGCAAACACTTACTACCTTGTTCTTGGGGCTCTGTGAGGCCCAAGAGTCACTGTAAGGAAAAGAGAAGGAGACCCAGAGGTTGAACAGCAACAGACAGAATGGGCTCTGAATGTGACTTTCATATCCTTGGTAAGAGACCTTCCTATTGACATTTTCCTCACTCTCCTTAACCCATGTGTATCAAAAAGTCTCCTGCATTAGAAGTCCTGGTTAACTTAGGATCTAGTTCATTTATACTTCCTGTACTATACTTGTCCCAAATGTAAAAGCCTAAAAACTCCTGTCTTCATTACATTTTCCTTTCACCAGCAAGGTACCTGATCCCGTTCCCAAAACTCTAAAATGCTACAGATGCTAATGAGGATGCCAAGTCCAAAACAAACACAGTAACAAGTCCCTGGAAGTGTGCAAAGCAACGAACACAAGCAGGGACTTTCCACTCTGTCAAGCAAATGCATCATAAGACCTTAGCCCAGGCAGTTATCAGGTTAGGCATAAATTCTTTGATGGGCTTGTTAAAGGGAAGCAAATAAATTGGAGGCGATTCAAAGGCAGGGACAATGTTCTCATCTTCTTTGTAATTTCCCACACTAACCTAACCGATGCTTGGTTGACAGTTGTTCCCTGATTAACTTTTGTTGATTTATCCCTTTCCTGTGCTTTTCAAACAAAAAATAGGGCGGTGTTAATGAGGGTTACATGAGCAACAGGATATTCTTGACACACTTTTCTGGAACGTAAAATTCACTCAAAGATCTAGAGGCATAACACATTACACTGTATTTTTTTAATAAAGTACAAAAAATCAGCATGAATTTTTAAGATAAAATATGAAAATCAAAGACAACTTGCACTTGCAGCTGGGCATTTAAAGACATACTCTCAGACCTCAGGAGATGCACACTCACTCTTTTTAGTGGAAAAGTCTGCAGCACACTTCTTGATGCCTGGTTGCACACACACACACACACACAAGCATGCATGCACACACAATTTGCTTCCCCCCTCCTCCCAAAAAACCACAAATTTAAACCCAGAAATTCGGGGCACCTGGGTGGCTCAGTCTNCATGCATGCACACACAATTTGCTTCCCCCCTCCTCCCAAAAAACCACAAATTTAAACCCAGAAATTCGGGGCGCCTGGGTGGCTCAGTCTTTAAGCGTCTGCCTTCGGCTCAGGGAGTGATTCCAGCGTTATGGGATCGAGCCCCACATCAGGCTCCTCCGCTGGGAGCCTGCTTCTTCCTCTCCTACTCTCCCTGCTTGTGTTCCCTCTCTCTCTGGCTATCCCTCTCTGTCAAATAAATAAATAAAATCTTTAAAAAAATGAAATAAAATAAACCCAGAAATTCTACTTTCAGGAGCTTATCTTAAATAATTAAAATATCTATAGTGAGTGCAAATATATATATGGATGCAGCATATATATATGCAAATATATGAGTGCAGCTGTTCATCTAGGATTGCTTTTAAAATAATGAAAATTATTGAACATTCTAAATTAGGAAACTGGTAAAATAAATTATGTAATAGACACACAATGAAATTTTACTTAATATAATGGTGTGGATACATTTATTGATATTAAAAGATGACCACATATACTAAATAAGCACATTAAAAAAAGGTGTGAACGCTATGATCTCAACTTGTTTAAAGATAATGTGTATGCACGTATGACCATGTATGTATCTTCAGGAAAATGTCTGAAAGGATATGTAATAAAATAATAACTAATAATTTCTGGGTGGTAGAATTATAGGTGACTTTTTCTTTATTGTGCTTTTCTATAAATTCTTAATTTTATCAAATGAGCACTAAGTCAATCTTTAAATCAATGCTTATTAAAGAAATTTATGTAATACAAAAAGTATAAAGAAGAAAATAAAATAATCATCCCCAAATCTTGCCATCCAAAAATAACCACTTTTTTCATTAAGTGACCATCATTCTAAAAATATGAGAATCATCCTAGATATCTCTATATGCACAAATACACATAATTATGTATATTAGATAAATGATAACTATATAAGCAGATCAATTAAAATGTATTAAAATAGAATCACACTAACATGCTACACTTTCATGAAAGCTATTAAATCTATCATTGATTTTAAAAGAAGAAAATGAAAATGAGGTGTATTAAAATAATTGCTGAACTTTAGCTAACTGTTTTTATCACTATAAAAAATATTACTTCCTAAAGGATTATTTCTCTCTAATGTTATGGAAAAATTATAAAATATAAACAATTTAAATCATTGAATAATGATTAAACTACATGTTTAATATAGACAGTATCAATTGACTTCTTCCTAAGCAAGGTAAGAAAATTAGCAAGCTTTCACTTCCTCTTACAATCTTATTTTGGTTAGTTATTACATTCATACTTTCAGGTTTTATAACACTTATATTTGCTTCTATAGCCATAATTCCTAGGGTTGCTAAATCTTAAACTGATCTAAATAGGTCTCATAATCATTGCTTGTTCTTTTACCACATCTTCTCCATTCCTAAGTTCTATATTTTTAATTTATTCTTTGATTATCAGTATTTCAGCATATAGTCTCTTTTTTTTCCCCCAAAGAGGATTCATATACGCTGTATTCACTGAGTTCTTGAATGTTTATGAATAATTTCCTGTTATCTTTATACATGAATGGAAACTTGACTGGGTATTACATTCTTGGGTTATGTTTCCTTCCCACCATTATCTTCTGACATTGAATCTTACTATATATATTTCTATTTTAGCACAGAATAGATTTTCTGTGCTATTTGTTGTTTCTTATTTTAGGGGTTCCAATTATCTTTCTACTATAGCAGCTTTGTCTCCTCTACATTATCTTCTATCTAATTATTTTAAAGTATTGTTTGCTTTTATTCAATCAAGCCTTTCCTCAACATCAATAGCTCAATTTGAAGCCATGTCTGCTTTGTTCATTACCCTACCAAATAAGTTAGCTCTGTATGGTGTTGGTCCTCTGGTTGTTTTGGGGGGGTTTTTGTTGTTGTTGTTTTTTGGATTTTTTTTTTAGTTCTGTGACCTTCCTTTTCATTTCATGCTGCTGCGTGAAAACTTATTATATGCATGCCATGTTCTTATTAAATCCTTTTATATATAAAACACTCATGGAGAAATTTTTCCACTCCTTTTATTGATATGTTTTCTGGACTAGGTGCTTCCTCAGTCTGTTTTCCTATATCTTTTGCTTATTATCATTTATTGATGTATTTGCTATGCTATGTTCATATAGCTGCCACATTGTTTCTTTTCAAGTCAACATCAGAAGTTCTATTCAGATCTTCTGTTTGTATCAATGTATATGAATTTTCTCTCTGTACCTTATCCAGAACTTATTTGATTGGTTTTTAAGAGGCCCGTTTTATGTATTTAAACATCTCCAAAATTTTTGGGCATCTTACAATTTAATTGGCAGCGGTTTTTTTTTTTTTCATTATTTTATTTTTCCCTTCTGGCTAGTATTAGTAAGTCTATACCTCTACTTTCCTCAAACTTCCAACCTCAAAACCATTTCTCATTCTCTGTAAATAGCCATTTATTCTATTTCATAAGAAAATAAAATCATTAGATGGTAAATTCCTCAACTTTCCATTATAGAACTCAAAACATCAGAATTCTTCCCTCCAGCTGCAATGGAAAAGGTGCCCCTCCTCCGGTCTAAGGCTAACTGCCCTTGCTCTGTGATCTGGACCACACTTCCTCTAGCCTTCTTAGGAACCTCAGCCTTTCACCTGTCTCCTGTCACTCATCTATCTTCAGACTCTTCTCTTTCTACTAACTCCTTCCCAACAAGACTAAGCCATCTTCTAAAAGTATATAACTAACCTCCTTCAGGGTCACATTCCTTTTTCTCACTGCAGGCCAAACTTCTTCAAGATCTGTCTAGACTCACTATTTCCATTTGTTCTACTCTGACTCACTCCTTAACCACTTGAAATTGTTTCTGACCCTGCCACTCCACCAAAAATTGCTCTCAGCCAGTCAGCAACAGCTTCCTTATTGCCAAATACAATGAACTTCAGTCTGATCTGTACACTTGCATTTGTGGTAGCTGATCACTCCTTCCTCGCAACACCCTTCCATTGGTTTTCTATTCTGACACACCCTTCCAGTTTTCCTTCTACCTCTCTGATTACTTCTTCTCAATATCTTTGGTAGCATGCTTTTTCTTTGACTATCTCTTAAATTTTCTGTTCTACAGGGATCATGCTCAGACCTTTTCTCATTCCACATACTCTCAGTACATGAGTCTATCCACTCCCTTGGCTTCTATTACATCTATAAGGCTTTTAATTTATAGCCCTATTACCAAATGTCTTTCTTGTATATTTAATCATTTATTAAACATCTCAGTTTGGATTTTCCATAACCAGCTCAAACTCATCAGGTCCAAAAGTGAATTCATACTCTTCTGTTCAAACCTGCTCCTCATCTTCCATTGGCAGCTTCTCTAAATGTTGCCTACCAGTTGTTCAAGTCAGATACTTAGAAATCATCTTTATTTTTTTTTAATGATTCTTTATGATATCATGTTAGTCATCATGCAGTACATCCCCGGTTTCCGATGTAAAGTTCGATGATTCATTAGTTGCATATAACACCCAGTGCACCATGCAATACGTGCCCTCCTTACTACCCATCACCGGTCTATCCCAATCCCCCACCCCCCTCCCCTCTGAGGCCTCAGTTTGTTAGAAATCATCTTTAATGTTGTGTCTTCCTTCTTTCATGGCTGATGACCAGGCCTACAACCTCGCCTCTTAATAAAGTTCTCTAAATTACTCTCTATCACCATCGCCATTGCCTATTTCAGGTTACTATTTCATATTTCCACTGTTGTTACAATAGTCTCCAAATTTCTTTCTAAAGTGGTGTTACTCATTGCCAGAGGCAAGGGAAACAAAAGCAAAAATGAACTACTGGGACTTCATCAAGATAAAAAGCTTCTGCACAGTGAAGGAAACAATCAACAAAACTAAAAGGCAACCTATAGAATGGGAGAAGATATTTGCAAATGACATATCTGATGAAGGGTTACTATTCAAAATCTATAAAGAACTTATCAAACTCAGCACCCCCCCAAAAAAAATCCAGTTAAGAAATGGGCAGAAGACATGAATAGACACTTATCCAAAGAAGACATCCAGATGGCTAACAGACACATAGAAAGATTCTCCACATCACTCATCATCATGAAAATACAAATCAACACCACAGTGAGACAGCACCTCACACCTGTCAGAAGGACTAAAATTAACAACACAGGAAACCATAGATGTTGTGAGGATGTGAGGAAAAGGGAAACCTCTTGCACTGTTGGTAGGAATGCAAACTGTTGCAACCACTCTGGAAAACAGTATGGAGATTCCTCAAAAAGTTAAAAATAGAACTACCCTGTGACCCCGCAATTGCGCTACTAGATATATATCACCCAAAGGATACAAAAATACAGATTCGAAGAGGTACATGCACCCGTGTTCATAGCAGCATTATCAACAGCCAAACTATGGAAAGAGCCCAAATGTCCATCGACCAATGAATGGATAAAGAAGATATAGTATATATACACAAAAGAATATTACTCAGCCATCAAAAAGAATGAAATCTTGCCATTCACAACAATGTGGATGGAGCTAGAGTACATTACGCTAAGTGAAATAAGTCAGTCAGAGAAAGACAAATACCATATGATTTCACTCATATGTGGAATTTAAGAAACAAAACAGATGAACATATGGGGGGGGCAGAAAAAAGAGAAAGGGAAACAAACCATAAAGCACTCTTAATGATAGAGAAGAAACTGAGGGTTGATGGAGGGAGGTAAGTGAGGGATGGGCTAGATGGGTGATGGGTATTATCACTTGTTATGATAAGCAATAGGTATTGTATGTAAGTGATGAATCACTGTATTCCACTCCTGAAACAAACATGGCACTGTATGTTAACTAACTAGAATTTAAATAAAAATTTGAAGAACAAAAAACAGGATGCTTGGGTGGCTCAGTCGGTAAAGCATCTGCCTTCAGCTCAGGTCATGATCTCAGGGTTCTGGGATCGAGTCCCACATGAGACTCCCTGCTCAGTCGGGAGCCTGTTTCTCCATCTGCCTGCCACTCCCCCTGCTTGTGCTCTCTCACGCTCTCTCTCTCTGACAAATAAATAAATAAAATCTTAAAAATATATTTAAAAAAAGAATAAAAAACTAAAGTGGTGTTATTAAAGTTTCAGATCTCATCATACTATAGCCTGTTCCTTTTTTTATAATAATTTTTTATTATGTTATGTTAGTCACCATGCAGTATATCCTTAGTGTTTGATGTCGTGTTCCATGATTCATTATTTGCGTATAGCACCCAGTGCGCCATGCAATATGTGCCCTCCTTAATACCCATCACTGGCCTGCCTATCCCAGGCCTATAGCCTGTACCTTTTAAAAATCTTTCAATAACTAGCCATTGCCTATGGGATAACCTCAAAAACCTTAACCTGGCATAAATGATCCTCCTTGATTATGGTCTCTTCCTACTTCTCCAAACTCATATTGTGCGCCTCCCATTACATGCTCCAGTCAAGCTAGACAATAGTTTACTAAAAATAGTCAGGTCCTTTTTTGGCTTTGCATATGTTATTCCATCTATGTCCATCACTCTTGTCCCTCCCCTTGGCCTGGCTAAATCCTAATCATTCTTCTGCTCTCAGATCCCTTCTACCAGGAAACTTCCCTGAATTCCCAGTTTCAAGTTAGATGTCCCCTGTCTAAATACTCTCACAGCATCCTGAACTTCCCTTAACATATTTTACTGTAACTAAATTTTTGTTTATTTCTCTAAAACAGGACTGTAAGCACCAAGAGAACAAGTGTGGATTATATCTTGCTCACAATTATATTTCCAATTTCTTTTAAAAAATACTTTTTTGAAAGACTGAATATATTTTGAATGACTGAATCAGACCACAGGAGGAGAATTTGGCTTTACAGAGAGAAAAGCAAACAGTCATATAAACTAAAAATACCTCTTCCTTAGAGAATGGAGGAAGAGATAATAAGTATGTGTCTTGTTTTTGTTAGTTCTTGATGGAAAATATTAGATTAATCATATGGGATAGCCATCATTTGACAATTTCTTTTACCTACAAAAATGACAATTTCATATAGGTCAATTTAATACAGTCTTGTGGTATCAAATCTGGAGAAACCAGTATCCTGATACCAGGCCGGGGTTGCCTAGGTGGCTCAGACGGTTAAGCATCTGCTTTCAGCTCAGGTCATGATCACAGGGCCCTGGGATGGGGCCTCACATCAGGCACCCTGCTCATTGGGGAGCCTGCCCCTCCCTCTCCCTCTGTCTGCCCCTCCCCCTGCTTGCACACACTGTCTCTCTCTGTCAAGTAAATAAATTCTTTAAAAAAAAAAAAAAAGATCAAAGGCTGGAGCCAGGTCCCTGAACTTTAACCTCTTTCAGTGGCCTTTAATCAGCTAATTTTGATAAATGAGTCAAGAATATATGTCCATGAATAAGATACAACTGAAGCAACTGAAACTGAACCACTTTTACACAAGACATGCTCTGTCCAGCTATATCCCTACCACCTCCTCTGGTCTCATACATCTGTCCTGTCCATATATTTATGCTACCAGTCTAGCGCCTTCAAAGAATTTGAGTTTGGGACCCTCAATTAAGAACCATACCTGTCTTTTCTTGCCCCAGGTCAAACTCAAAACAAATATTTCTGATTTCCCTGTGCATAGGAGAGTGTAAGCCTAGCAGTTTCCTCTAAAAGACCATCATTCATTCTCATTAGTATCTGAGAAAGGAGATACCTTTAGGATCCGGGACAATGACTGCTTAACATACAAAAAATTTACAGAAACCTCATATGCCAAGTGGTGTTTGTTACTTTTAAAGAGACTCAGAGGGACAGGGGCACCTGGGTAGCTCAGTTGGTTAAGCATCTGCCTTTGGCTCAGGTCATGATCCCAGGGTCCTGGGATTGAGACCCATGTTGGGCTCTCTCCTCAGCAGGGCATCTGCTTCTGCCTCTCCCTAGACCTGCTGCTCCCGTGCTTGTGTTCTCTCTCTCTCTCTGTCAAATTAATAAATAAAATCTTTTTTAAAAAATAGAGTGACAGAAATGTAATGATTTTGTTCCCTTGTGTGAATAAACAAGTCCAGATTATGTAGCTTCTTTATTAAAGGTTGCTATTCTCCTACCACTTTTATTAGCAAATTCAAAAAATGTAAAGGAAATTAAGATATGTTTTACTTCATATTTTGCCTGTAACAAAACCACTATATTGGTGAAAACAGAATTATCATTTATTTCCTAGCAACCAAATAAATTTTATAAAGCTAGGCATTAGTCCTAAATTTTCCCTATATCCTCTCTTATTTTTGAGGTGGTTGATCTCTTTTCATACAGGTAGGCTGTATATATTACAAAATAAACCAGAACACTGAGGAAAAATGAGTAAAATCAGGTAATAACCAAGCTGTATCACTTATGTTCCAAATGCTCCTTTTAATCAAACAGCAGTTTTCCCACCTAAAATCTCCAGATTTTATAAATGAAGATTCATGGTAAGTTAACATAATTCCAACACTACTGATCGGTCTGGACAATTTACTGGAGTAAAACCCAGTCATTTGGGGTTGTTTAATGAAACAACTGATTGACTAAACTGTTCACTTTTCAGCTGGGTGTGTTAATTTAATGTGAATATAATACTATTATAGCATCAAGTCAAACATAGGAAAAACTCAGTCCCTGAGTGGGACAATTTTTACTTTGGACAATGAAGAATGGGCAATTCTTTACTTACCAGAATAGATGACCATTATAAAAGCTTCTGCTTATAGTCTACAGGCAATTGGAGCCATTGTGATAAATTAATATCTATAATATTCAGCCCAGAATGGTATCTTGTGAAGCAGGGTTGTTTTCGGTCTTGTTCACTATTGTTTGTCTATGCTCAAATTGTAAGCATTCAGAAAATATTTGTTATAGGAGTTAATGGGGAAAAAAAATCATCAATTGCCTATCTACCCACTGAAAACATTTTGGCAATAAAAAATCCAACCAGTCATATTTGCTGTCTCAAGATCTCCAATATAAAGACTCCCAGGTAATTACAGAATTGAAAAAAACACTGTGGGCCCCAGCACTGATTTGGGTTCAAGTTAATGGTTTCCAAACTATAGTATGTATCAGGATCACCTAGAGGACTGGTTAAAATCAGATCAGCCCTACAGTTTCTGCTCAGTAGGTCTGCATAGGGCCTGAGAATCTGCATTAATAAGTTTCTAGGTGAAGCTGATGCTGCTGGTCCAGAGACCACATTTTAAGAACCATGAATTAAGAGAAGCAGACTACAGTTGACCCTTGAACAATACAGGAATTAGAAGCACCAACCCCCCGTGTAATAAAAAAAAAAAAATCCATGTATAGGGGTGGCTTGGCTGGTTCAGTCAATAGACCATGCAACTCTTGATCTCAGGGTCATGAATTCAAGCCCCTTGTTGGGCATGGAGTCTACTTAAAAAAAATCCATATGTAATGTTTGACTCCCCAAAAACTTAACTACTAATAGCCTACTACTGACAGGAAGCCTTGAAAATAATATAAATGTTCAATTAACACATATTGTATGGTATGTGCATTATATACTTTATTCTTACAATAACACCTAACTTTTTCTTAATTTTTATGATATTGCTTGGCTATCTATTTTATCTGCAAGTTTTTTTTAAATTGTTGCAAATCTCCAAAAAGTTTTCCAATATATTTATTGGAAAAATCCTCATACAAGTGGACCTATATAGTTCAAACCCATGTTAAAGTGTCAACTATATTGGGTAATAATAGCCTTTTATTTTGACTAATATGTTTCCTGCAAATATCATGTTTATAAGCAGTAGATTTCTTGCACATGTAACACAGTCTCATCAGTTCTTTGGAATTTGTATTGTCTCTATTATCCTGTGTGGTATCCAACAGTAAATCTTTCTAGTTCAGTTAGAACCTGTCAATTCAGCTGGCAAGAAAAAATTCTGCAAGCACACCATTCTTCTTGATACCACACAAGTGTCCAAACAAAATTTGCTTTGCTAGGTAGGCATTATTTCTTAGACTAGGCTTAATTGCCCTCTACATTATAAGACACTATCTAAATAACTTACATCATTAAAAGCATTAACAAACTATAGCTGCTCTTCATCAAACTGAGGTATGGCAGATACGTTAGTGGTAAATACGTATTCTCCAAATGGTAACAAGCCTTATGGACAAAATTTTGGCACATTGCTAAGAACTACATTTACAGTAATATTGTTGATGTTTCTAGCTCCATCTTTGGAGCCTAGCCAGTGTAACATACCTATCTTTGTTAAGAATGTTGTAGGTACTTCATAAAGGCTAAATAATACTCATCTTTTAGCAAAAGCATAATCTCTTACAAGTTTTAGAGGTACAAAGGTATTACTGCTTTTTTTTAACAAAATAAATGTCAAATAGAGAGTAGGCTCCTTAGCAGCTCTCGTGGGAAGTTTAATAAATAATTAAAGAACAATAGCCCAGCGCATTTACCCACCTCTCTCTGAAAGGTATTACTTTCTTTAGAAGCTTTATATAGTCCAATAGACAAGTAAAATAGAGAATTGAACATTTCGTCTGGTTATTCAACAGAACTTCCAAAATCGTTCATGCTGGAGGGTGGGGAGAGATGGGAGAATGTCTGAAGGAAGGAAATCACTCTGCTTTTCTCCTCAAAATATTACCTGGAAGGGCCACACCTTTGCATTAGCCATGCCAATGCAAGCTCATGAGTGTCCTCCCTCCTACCCAGCGGAAGTGCTAAGCAAGAAATTATTTACTTCAAATGCTGCCAAGGCTGAGTATCTAAAGACTGGTTTCTGTTGCACATCCAGCAAGGAAGCAGGTTTGGGGCAAGTGCAAGCATCTGAGGACAGAACAGGAAGGCTTTTTGACAGTCCTTAGTTGGGGATTTTCTCAAAAAGATTTGCAAGATGCCAGGTTAATCTTGAGGCTTCTTGCCTCACCTCCTTTTATGTCCCTCTTTGAGCATTCTTGTATAAACTTGTCCTCAGGATGTCTTTCCGCCTCCTATAAACTCCCACCTCTGGGTAGCCTTGGCACCTCCACCTTACCCTGAGGCCTTTGAATTACTTGCCCATTTCCCCATTTCTATGCTTAAAAACCTCCCTTTGAGGCAGGAATGCAAGATACACCACACTCTCCTTTCTGGGTCAGGCAGAGAGAGTGGTCACTTCCTGGCTAGTAGCCTTTCACTCAAACTGTAATCCCCTTTGTCCCAGAAGATGCTCCTTCCCTCCAGAAATAAGAAAATAACCATCTTAACAATTAATGGCCTAGCAAGGGCCAAGTGAGAGACTCAATCTTTTAAAGACACCATTTGCAGACCATTTTGATTCAGAGCAAAACCTGAACTGAATCTGGAGGGGAAAAAGCAGCCAGCTACCATAATGCATGTTGCACCTCTCCAGGTGCTACTGGCTAACAATATCTGTCTTAGTGTGCTTGGAATGCTGTAACAAAATACTATAGGCTTAAACGACATAAATTTATTTTTCATGTTTTGCAAAATGGATATGCTGAGATTTTTCAAACCTTCAAGTTCTGGTTCTAGAATTGTTTAACAATTTGTTCTTCAATTCACCTTTCTCTTATATTTTACTATAAGCAGTTAGGAAGAACCAAGCCACTCTTTCAATACTTTGCTTAGAAATCTCCTCAGCTAAATACCCAGTTTCATTGCTTGAAGCTCTACCTTCACGCAACACTGGAACATGAACACAATTCAGCCAAGTTCTTTGACACTTTATAGCAAAGATTGCTTTTCCTCTCATTTCTGATAACATGTCCTCATTTCCATCTGACACTTCAACAGAATGACCCTTAATGTCCTTATTTCTACCAACATTACACTCATGATTATTTATGGATTCTCGAGAAGATGGAAGCTTTCTCTCTAGCTTTACTCCTTTCTTTCTGAGCTCTCGCCAGCATTTTCCTTAACATCCATATTTCTCACATGCACCTCAAAACTCTTCCAGTCTCTGTTAATTACCCCTCCCAAAGCCACCTCCACATGTTTAGGTGTTTGTTACAGCAGTATCCCACTTCTCCCCCAAGCACCATCTCTTACCTCCAGCACCACCTCTCCCTCCAAGCAAAGTTCCATCTACTACATTGGGATTTCATACTTCTCTTTGTTCCTCTTTCCACAGCTCCAAAATAATAGAAGTTTCTCATTTACCACATGAAACTACACTTGTCCTTTCCTTATCCAACCTAGATTCTCTTCTGCCTTTATCTCAACTCTTTAACTTAAAATTTTGCTTATGTTGGCTCATAATCTTCCCCAATTCTTTCTCTCTATTAATTCTTAGTCTCCTTTTCAGAAGCCTATTTCTTCCTTGCCTCTTAAATAGTTATATTCCCCAGCTGTTTTTCCTTGGCTCCTAAACTTTTTCACTGTAGAGACTAATATTCTTCCCTTTAGGGTGTTAAGAATAAGAAAAAAGTTATGGAAGCCTTTTCAGAATACACATTTATTAAATATTTTTTCAGAGCCTATTATGTGCCAGGCACTATTCTAGTTGTTGAGGATATAAGAGAGAACAAAACAGACAAGAACCCTGTTCTCATGGGGAAGACAGACAATAAGTAAATATGTTTAAACATATATGTGATTTCAAATAGTGATAATTGCTATGAAGAAAAACAAAGCAGGGTAGGAGAGTCATACAGAAGAAAGACCTCTCTGAGACAGATATTTGACCAGATGTTATTTAAAGTCATGACTCTGGATGAGATCACCTCAAGAGAAGAGCAAACAGAAAAGAGAAAGCTGAGGACTCAGTTCTGGGGTATTTCACCCTTTCAATTTCAGTAAGAATAGAAAGACCCAGTGAAGGAGACTGAGAAGGAAGCAGCTGGTAAGATAAAAAGAAAACTAAGAAAATAATAGCTTCTCGGGGCGCCTGGGTGGCACAGCAGTTAAGCGTCTGCCTTGGCTCAGGGCGTGATCCCGGCGTTATGGGATCGAGCCCCACATCAGGCTCTTCAGCTATGAGCCTGCTTCTTCCTCTCCCACTCCCCCTGCTTGTGTTCCCTCTCTCACTGGCTGTCTCTATCTCTGTCAAATAAATAAATAAATAAATCTTTAAAAAAAAAGAAAAGAAAAGAATAGCTTCTGGAAGCCAACAACAACAAAAAAGTGTTTCAAGTGAGAGGGAATAATCAACTGTGTCACATGCTGCTGAGAGGTTGAGTAAGATAAAGATTAAGAATTGTTTATTGAACTTGGCAAGAAAGAGATCTTTACCAACCATAAGATTGGTTTTAGTGGAATCAGAGAACAAGAGCCTGACTGGAATGTGTTCCAGAAATAATGGGAGGTGAAAGTGTGATTATAGACATCTCTTTCAAGAGAATTCCTATAAAGGAGAACAGAAAAATGGTGCGGAATAGGAATGTGTGGTCACAAGAGACTTTTTCCCAATGGGGACATATTACAACATCGGGATGGAATGATGAGTAAAGAGGAGAAATTAGATGATGCAAAAGAGAAAGGGGATGATAGCAAAAGCAAAGTCTTTGAGTAGAAAAGGGGCCAAGACCCAGTATACAAGAGTTAGAAGCTGGAACAGTTTTTATGTTGCAACAGGAATAAAAGTCATGTGTGTACAGATGCACAGTAACCAGTAGATTTGGTGGTAAGAAGGTGACGTAGTTCTCCTATGATTGTTCCTGTTTTCTCAGTCAATTAGATGCAAAATCATCAGCTGAGTGTGAAGAGAAAAGAAGGGCTGTTAGAGGTTTGAGAATAAGATTGCTGCATTGCCATGGAAGGCTCACTTAAAACATGTCGTCATAGCTTTAAAGTGAGACCAATCAGCACAGTTGGATGTTTTCCTCCAGCTATATTAAGCAAACTTCAGATTAAGAACTTTTGCTCTGGGGCGCCTGGGTGGCTCAGTCATTAAGCGTCTGCCTTCTGCTCAGGTCATGATCCCAGGGTCCTGGGATCCGGCAGCATCAGGTTCCCGAAGCCTGCTTCTCCCTCTCCCACTCCCCCTGCTGGTGCTCCCTCTCTCTCTGTGTCTCTCTCTCTCTGTCCAATAAATAAATGAAATCTTTAAAAAAAAAAACTTTTGCTCTGCACCCTCTCTGAGTGACTTCATCCAAATCCATGACTTAGCCAACATTTATGTCTCATGGTTCCCAAATCTGTATCTCCAGCCCAAGTCTCTTTTTAGAACTCCAAATTCATAACGTCTACTACACTTGTCAACTTAAAATCTCCCACATCTCTCTTAAGCTGAACATATCAAAACTAAAATAGTATTTTAAAAACTAATCCCCTAGTCGTTAGCTCTGCTAATGACCCACTGTCCTGAAAGCCCTGCTGTATTTCTTCTTTGCACACTCCACTCTTTGACCTCCAAATAGTCAGAGACTCTTGCGGATCCTAACTTCTGTACCTCTTGCATAACTGTCCCTTCTAATTTCACTGCCATTGACTGAATTCAGTCCTTTATCACTCTTCACCTGGGTTCCTGCAACACTCTCCTGTCTATTTATCCCCACTTCGATCCATCTTCTGCACTGCTTCTAGGCTTCTCTTTGGAAAGTGCAAATCTTATCACCTTACTTCCCTACTTAAAATATTTCACAAGTTCGCTTTCACTCAAAAAGTAAATTCACTTCAAGATGTCTTGCTGACTATCCTTTAGCCTAATATCCTACTAATTTGCCTCATGAACTTTTCCTTCAGTCATTCCCAATTACAAGTAATTTGCCAAACCTCATGTTGTGTCACACTTATGTACCTTCAAACATATCCCTCATTTGAAAAATCTTCTCTTCATCTTCTGTCAGTACTAAGTCCTGGACCTTCCTTGCAAATTCTAGCCTAAAACCTCCTGCAGCAAACATCCTATGTACTTCCAAAACACCCTAACTACATTACACTTATACTCATTTATCATACTGCCCTCACTTGATCCCACACCCCTTCCAACTACCTCCCCAAGTCTCTGCTTTCCTCAATAGCAAATCACCATAAAAAAAATTGTCAATACCCACTTTCACCCCTTCCTCTCCTCCCTTATCTCTGGAACATATTTAAATTGGTTTTTTCATCTTGACTACTCTAGCAAAATAACTCTTAACAAAGTCACAAATGTTTTCAACATAGCCATGAATAATGATCAACCCTTAGTCCTCATCTTACTAACCTAGCGCAGTTGCAGCATTTGATAAAATCAATCATTCCTGGGATGCCTGAGTGGCTCAGTTGGTTAAGCACCTGTCTTTGGCTCAGGTCATGATCCTAGGGTCCTGGGATCGAGTACCACATAGGGCTCCTTGCTCAGCAGGGAGCCTGCTTATCCCTCTGCATGCTGCTCCCACTGCCTTGCTCGCTCGCTCTCTCTGACAAATAAAAAAATAAAATATATTTTTTTAAATTGATCGTTCCTTCTCTCATGGAAGACTTTCTTCTCTTGCCTTCTAGTCAGAACTTTGTTCTCCTCCTACCTCACTCCCTACTTTCATCCCCTTTGCTGCTTCTCCTCATCAGCCTGATCTCTAAAACCTGGAGTGCTCTTTTCTATGTTCCATTGACTCACTTTCTAGGTGATGTTATCAATTTCATATTTTAAATAACACCTGGAAGGATAGCAGTGCCCAAATATGAATCCCAACCCAAACATCTACACTGAACCCTAGACTAGAATACCCAACTAACAACTTAACACATGCACTTGAATGTCTAATAGGCATCCTACCAAACTCCTTCAGCAATGTTCCTTTTTCAGTAAATAGCAATTTCATTCTTCCAGTTGCTCAAGGCAAAAACCTTGGAGTCATCCTTGACTCCTCTTTCTCTCACACCTCACATTCACTCCACTAGCAAATCTTGTAAGATCTGCCTTCAGAGTATATCCACAATCCAACCACTTCCTACTCATCATCTTGGTCAGCTCATTCTGTCTCACTTGGATTATGTAACATCCCCCCCACTGGTGTCCCAGCTTCCATCTCATCTCCCTTCATACAACAGCCTGAGTGATTGAAAAAAAGCATATAATGTCTCTGCTCAGGAATTTAGCCCTCCCTAAACTCATCTCCAACAACTCTCCCCAGTACTCTACTCCAACTACACTGGCCAAGCATGGCCCTGCCTCAGGCCCTTTACACCTATGTTCTTCCTGGGGATATACACATGTTCACTCCCTCATTTCTTCACATATTCTCCATCCTCTCACAGAGGCCTTATCTGACTATTAATTGTCCTTATCACTATCTCCTATATTGTGTTTCTTGTTTTACCTTCTGTCTTATTCCATTATACTGTAAGATCTATCAGGACAAGTACTTTATTTTATTCTACATTACTGCTGTATTACTAAATTACTATATTTATATTGATATACAATATAAAATCGACATATAAATAATATATTATTAATAGTTTAATAATATATAATAGATAAATAATTAGATATATTATATCTATATTATTCTACTTTACTGCTATATCCCTAGCACTAGAATAATGACAATCATTCAATAGATATTCAATAAATCAAATGGACTTAAATACTGTTTAACTTATGTGTCTCCCTCAGTAGAATCTATGCTCTTTTAAAAGAAGGACCACATTATATTCAACTTTAAATCCCCTTTGCCTAATACAACACCTTGTAAGTTTGATCTATTTGTGGATAAATGACTGAATGAGTATGCAACTCAACTGCAAGCATGAGGATGTCTAACGGCTAAAAAAAAGTTGATACTATCAGCCAAGGGAAAAGAGAAACTGTGCTCCTGAGACAATCTTAGCTCCAGAGGTGACAGGAAACTCAGCCAACTAAGTGGAGCTTCACATTCCCTTAGCCACGGTGATGGTTTCAGACACGGATCTCCATCAGAACCATGGCTTCCAGGACAAAGACAAGTGTTCTGTGTACTAGAACACAAGCTGAGAGGATGTAAAGCCTGCAGTCTCTACCACCATCTTGCAACTACATGGGATGTTGTACTGAAGAAAACACCACAGAAAACAGAACCAGGAAATAGAGAAATCAAACCCTAAAGGCACTGCTTTAGTTCTGAATTCAGTACTGCCTGAATGTTTACTCCATAGACTTATTTTTTGTTTGTTTGTTTTATTTTTTATTATGTTATGTTAGTCACCATACAGTATTTCATTAGTTTTTGATGTAGTGTTCCATGATTCATTGTTTGCATATAACACCCAGTGCTCACTGCAATACATGCCCTCCTTAATACCCATCACCAGCCTATCCCAATCCCCCACCCCCTCCCCTCTGAAAGCCTCAGTTTGTTTCCCAGAGTCCATAGTCTCTCATGGTTCATCTCCCCCTCTGATTCCTCCCCTTCATTTTTCCCTTCCTTCCCTTGATGTCCTCCATGCTATTCCTTATGTTCCACATATAAATAAAACCATATGATAATTGTCTTTCTCTGCTTGATTTATTTCACTTAGCATGATCCCCTCCAGTTCCATCCATGTCGATGCAAATGGTGGGTATTCATCCTTTCTTATGGCTGAGTAATATTCCATTGTATATATGGACCACATCTTCTTTATCCATTTGACTGCTGAAGGGCATCTTGGCTCCTTCCACAGTTTGGCTATTGTGGACATTGCTGCTATGAACATTGGGGTGCATGTGTCCGTTCTTTTCACTACATCTGTATCTTTGGGGTAAATACCCAATAGTGCGATTGCTGGGTCATAGGGTAGCTCTATTTTTAACTTTTTGAGGAACCTCCATACTGTTTTCCAAAGTGGCTGTACCAACTTGCATTCCCACCAACAGTGTAAGAGGGTTCCCTTTTCTCCACATCCTCACCAACATTTGCTGTTTCCTGCCTTATTAATTTTTGCCATTCTACCTGGCGTAAGGTGGTATCTCAATGTGGTATTGATTTGAATTTCCCTAATGGCTAATGATGTTGAACATTTTTTCATGTGTCTGTTAGCCATACGTATGTCTTCTTTGGAGAAGTGTCTGTTCATGTCTTCTGCCCTTTTTTTGACTTGATTATTTGTTTTTTGGGTTTTGAGTTTAAAAAGTTCTTTATAGATCTTGGATACCAGCCTTTTATCTGTAATGCCATTTGAAAATATCTTCTCCCATTCCATGGGTTGCCTCTTTGTTTTGTTGACTGTTTCCTTTGCTGTGCAGAGCTTTTTATCTTGATGAAGTCCCAAAAATTCATTTTTGCTTTTGTTTCCCTTGCCTTTGGGGATGTGTCTTGAAAGAAGTTGCTGTGGCCGTAATCGAAGAGGTCATTGCCTATGTTCTCCTCTAGGATTTTGATGGATTTCTGTCTTACATTAGAGTTTATCTTTGCATATGGTGTAAGAGAATGGTCAAGTTTCATTCTTCTATATATAGCTGTCCAATTTTCCCAGCACCATTTATTGAAGAGACTATCTTTTTTCCATTGGATATTTTTTCCTGCTTTGGTCAAAGATTAGTTGACCATAGAGTTGAGGGTTCATATCTGGGCTCTCTATTCTGTTCCATTGACCTATGTGTCTGTTTTTGTGCCAGTACCGTGCTGTCTTGGTGATCACAGCTTTGTAATATAGCTTGAAATCAGGCAATGTGATGCCCCCAGCTTTGCTTTTCATTTTCAACATTTCCTTGGCAAGTTGTGGTGCTTTCTGGTTCCATACAAATTTTAGGATTGTTTGTTCCAGCTCTTTGAAAAATGCCATTGGTATTTTGATAGGGATGGTGTTGGAAGTATAGATTGCTCTGGGCAGCATAGGCATTTTAACAATGTTTATTCTTCCAATCCATGAGCATGGAATGTTTTTCCATCTTTTTGTGTCTTCTTCAATGTCTTTCGTAAGTGTTCTGTAGTTTCTAGAGTATAGATTCTTTACCTCTTTGGTTAGGTTTATTCCAAGGTATTTTATGGTTTTTGGTGCTATTGTAAATGGAATTGATTCCCTAATTTCTCTTTCTGCAGTTACACGGTTAGTGTATAGAAAAGTAACTGATTTATATGCATTGATTTTGTATCCTGCCACCTTACTGAATTGCTGTATGAGTTCTAGTAATTTGAGGGTGAAGTCATTTGGGTTTTCCACATAAAGTATCATGTCATCTGTGAAGAGAGAGAGTTTGACTTCTTCCCCAATTTGAATACCTTCTTCTATGAATACCTTGGACTTCTATTCCAATTTGAATACCTTTTATTTCTTTTTGTGTTCCTAAGGAGGAAATACATAGCCATCCAAGCCTCACTCAAAAAAATAGAAAAATCCCAAGTACACAAGCAAACTTACACTTTAAGGAACTGGAGAAAGAGCAACAAATAAAACCTAAACCAAGCAGGAGAAGAGAAACAATAAAGATTAGAGCAGAGATCAATGAATTAAAAACCAGAAATACAGTAGAGCAGATCAATGAAACTAGAAGCTAGTTCTTTGAAAGAATTAATAAGATCAATAAACCATTGGCCAGAGTTATCCAAAAGAAAAGAGAAAAGACCCAAATTAATAAAATTATGAGTGAAAGGGGAGATACCATGACTAACACCAAGGAAATAGAAATAATTATTAGAAATTAGTATCAGCGCATCAAAAACTGGGGATGTACTGTATGGTGACTAATATAACAAAATAAAAATTATAAAAAAAGAAATTAGTATCAGCAAATATATGCCAATAAATTAAGCAATGTGGAAGAAATGCATGCCTTCCTGAAAACCTATAAGCTACCAAGACTGAAACAGGAAGAAACTGACAATCTGAACAGACCAATAACTAGTAACAAAATTGAAGCAGTGATCAAAAACCTCCCAAAAAACAAGAGTCTTGGGCCTGATGGATTCCCAGGGGGAATTCTACCAAACATTTAAGGAAGAAATAATACTTATTCTCCTGAAGCTGTTTCAAAAAAAAATAGAAACAGAAGGAAAACTTCCAAACTCATTCTATGAGGCTGGCATTACCTTGATCCCAAAACCAGGCAAAGACCCCATCAAAAAGGAGAAATACAGACCAATATCCCTGATGAATATGGATGCCAAAATTCTCAACAAGATCCTAACCAATAGGATCCAACAGTACATTAAAAGGATTATCCACCACGACCAGGTGGGATTTATTCCTGGGATGCAACATTCAACATTTGCAAATCAATCAATATAATAGAACACATTAATAACAGAAGAGACAAGAACCATATGATCCTCTCAATGGAGAAAAAGCATTTGACAAAATACAGCATCCTTTCCTGATTAAAACTCTTCAGAGTATATGGATAGAGGGAACATGCCTCAATTTCATAAAAACTATCTATGAAGAGCCCACAGAGAATATCATTCTCAATGGGGAAAAGCTGAGAGCTTTTCCCTTAAGATCAGGAAGATGACAAGAATGACCACTCTTGCCACTGTTGTTCAACATAGTACTAGAAGTCCTAGCATCAGTGCTCCACAGACTTCTAAATTATGTGAATAAATAAATTCCCTTTTTTATTTAAACAGGTTTGAATTCAGTTCTCTGTCACTTTCTATAGAAAAAGAAAATATTGATTGATTCAGGATCTTTAAAAAATTAGATTCCTATGCCCCAATACCAGATATTCTGATTGATTTTGTCTAGGCCATGGCATCTCTATTTTCACAAGGTCCCCAGAAGTATCCATCAGATTCTGAGTTGCAAGCAGCAAACCAAAGTCTAGCAGAACTAAAGTGAAACTATCTATTAAAAGGACATTACATTAGACAGCTTACAAAATAAATAGAAGGTCTGGAAAACCAAGCTTAGAGCCACATAGCAAGAAATGAAGGCCAAAATTATATTACCAAACTCATCCCATGAAGCAGTCACAGATAACGCCAAAGAACACTAAACACTATGGCTTGCACAACTGCCTCCAGGAATTCAGTTATGGGAAACTACCATCACCCCTAACACTGCTGCCACTACTACCCTGTAAATTCAGTCTTGTTGCAACTACTACCGCAAACCAGTCCACTGCCACTGCCAAGCCAGAAGCTTGATGTTGCTACTACTGCTAATGCTATGAGAAAGCCAGAAAGATTTTTCTATTATCTCCTCTCCTTTATACCCCTAGCTCCTCTGCATCCCACTAGAATTTTCTAATTCTAGAAAAGAAAACAGGTCTGCCTCACAATGATACTCATAATTGGCAAAGCCTCTAATCATGTTTTCTACTCAATTTTGGTCTGAGAATGGAATTTAGAGGCAACCAACCATGAAGTAGGGTCAACCAAAAGAAATCTTTTATTCTGCCAATAAGCAAGCCACAAAGAGGCCCATTCTTTGCTTGGAGGTCCAGCATTTGTTTTATGCCACTGGCATTGTTTCCCCCTTTCTCATATCAAAAGGCATTATAAATAATTTCTGCTTAGGCATACCAATTATACCATTTTGATCAAATTGCTCGAACAAGTCAGGCTTACAAATGATTTTACTAATTTTTTCCCTCAAATTCCTCATTTAATTAATAGTCCATACAACCTGCAAATGCCCACATGCTAAAGATTAGAACCACCTGAAAGAAAATTATTTTAGTGACATGTTCCAGGAATTTGACATAATATGTGGCATACTTACCAAAAAGCTATTAAGGAGAATTTTCTGTAATCTTATAGTAGAATTAAATACCAAAAATATTTCTCTATAACTCCCTCTCTCTTTAGCATTAGAATGAAAGATTTTTCTCTCCTTTCACAAGGACATTCAACCCCAGCAGCTCTATTCAAATTATTCCAGTCAAATTGGTCCCCTTTCTAATGATCCATTGATTTGCTCTACTCTGTCTGTGTTCCCTCATGGTCTCTGACAGGACTCTGGAAAAATAAGACCTCTTCATTAAATTCAACATGAAGTGGGGCTGGCATGCTCCCTGCTTCATTCAACATGCAACTGTTACCCACTATCAGCTCTTTCACATGCTGAAAATTCTCAGGTGTTGGGTCAGATCAAGATTAAAGACTTCTCTGGCTCTCTTGCCACAGTGAAATCTGTTTTTCACTCCGGCACCTAGATAGCTGACGAAGTCCCAGACCAAGAGCCATCTTCCCTGCCACCTTGCTTCAGGCAAGCAGTCCCACATGCTGATTAGTAACCTGCAGGCCCTTCCTTGATCACTGACAATATTTTTAACTACAACTTCTACTTCTGCTCTATACCTCATTTGTATATTGCCACAGTACCATTGGTGGAAACTGTTGCAATCCACCTTTCCTCTTTGACAGTTTATTTCAGTGGCTCCCACACACAGCTAAGGCTCTGAGTCATTTTCTGTCTGTTTTTCCACTGCATGACCTCAGGGAAAGGCTTTGCAAGTGTTTGATGATGGAGCTTTTACCCGCACCTTGGTTGGATTCTCTTGGAACGCTGTTAGAAGGTTTCCCTCCTGAGCACTGAAACCGTGCCAACCCTTTGTCTTTTTTCTCATCTTTGCTCTCTTGACTCCTGGGCCTTCCCCAAAGCTCTGTTTAGGTCATATTACCTTATGTGCAATTAGATTTGTACAGTTCTTTTCTGGTAGCAAAAGCAGAATGTAGGTCTCTTTTATCTAAAAAACTGAACCTCCTTTAAAATCTATAAGCCTTGAATCTACTCTACAATGAGCACATTTCATATCCACTTTAATCAAATTATAGGATGCATTAAGATTTATCAAATATAGAAACAGAAGGGTCTAAGAGAGTTCCTAGTTATTTTTCCTTACAAGAAAACAGAGTTTTGGAGAGGTAGGTTATTTTAAAAAGTAAACAGCTATTGATAAACAGACCTGCGACAAGAACCCAAGTTCAGGGATCATTCTTGTCTACTACTCTGCCTTTTCTTCTAAACTTTTTTCTTTTTGTCCACATGGAAACTTTCTGTTAAAGATAATCTTTGCCTGCAGTTACTTAATGAGTGTTTTAATGGGAAGGAATGAAGAAGATATACATTAATGCATCATACAACGGGGTGGTAGGCTGAGTATCCCAAAGATATCCATATCCTAATCAGTAGAACCTGTGAATATGTTACCCTACATTGCAGAAGGGACTTTACAGATGTGATTAAGTTAAGGCTCTTTAGATGGGGTGATTATTCTGGATTATGTGGGTGGACTCAATGTAATTACAAGCGTCCTTACAAGTGAATGATGGAGGTAGTACAATATAACTTGAAGGTAGACTATCATAACTTAAAAATGCATGATAGAAACACTAAACAACCACTAAAAAATATAACAAAGAATATAGCAAAATGGAGATAAAATAAAAAAATTTTTAAATATGCAGTTAATTCAAAAGAAGGCAGGGGGTTGCCTGGGTGGCTCATTGGTTGAGCATCTGCCTTTGGCTTGGTTCATGATCCCAGGGTTCTGGGATCAAGCCCCTTGTTGGGCTCCCTGCTCAGCAGGGTAGTCTGCTTCTCTCTTTCTCTCTGCCCCTCCTCCTGCTCACTCTCTCTCTCTCTCTCTCAAATAAATAAATTAAATTAAATTAAATTAAATTAAATTAAAAAGAAGGCAGGAGAAATAGGAGCAAAAAACATATGGAACAAATAGAAAACAAATAGTAACACAGAGCAACATACGGCTTCAGAGACAACATCAAGCATGCCAACATACGCATAATGTGAGTTCCAGAAGGAGAGAAGAGAGAGAAAGAAATAGAAAGAATATTTGAAGAAATAATGGCTGGAACAACTTCCCAAATTTGAGGAAAGATATGAACCTTGACATTCAAGAAACTCAACAAACTCCAAGTTGATAAACTTCACATATGGGATAAGATTCACACTGACATGTTATAATCAAATTGTTGAAAGCCAAAGACATGGAAAGAATCTTGACAGCAGCAAGAGAGAAATATTTTGTCATATCCAAGGGATCCTTAAAAAGACTAATAGCTAATTTCTTGTTAGAAGCCACAGAATCTAGAAGGCATTGAGATGACTTATTTAAAGAGCTAAAAGGGTGAGGCGGGAAAACTGCCAATAAAGAATTACACATTTGCTAAAATTACCTTTCAAGATTTAAGGAGAGGGGCACCTGGCTGGCTCAGTCTGTAGAGCATGTGTCTCTTTTGTTGTTGTTGGTGGTGGTGGGGGGTTTTTTTGTGTTTTTTTTTTTATTTTTGTCACTTTAAGAGTACTCTTTATTTTATTTTTTTTAATAATATTTATTTTGTTATATTAGTCACCATACAGTACATCCCCCATTCTTGATGCAATGTTCCATGATTCATTACTTGCAATATAACACCCAGTGCACCATGCAATATGTGCCTTCCTTAATACCCATCACCAGCCTATCCCATTCCCCCACCCCCCTCCCCTCTGAAGCCCTCAGTTTGTTTCCCAGAGTCCACAGTCTCTCATGGTTCATTCCCCCTTCTGTTTACCCCCCCTTCATTCTTCCCTTCCTTCTCCTACCAATCTTCCTATTTCTTATGTTCCATAAATGAGTGAAACCATATGATAATTGTCTTTCTCTGCTTGATTTATTTCACTTAGCATGTGTCTCATGAACTTGGGTTCATGATTTTGAGCCCCACGTTGGGCATAGAGATTACTTAAAAAAAAATTATTTAAGCAAAAGAAGCCAGACACAAACAGTATATACTCTATGATTTCATTCCTCTGAATTTCAGTAATGAATAAACTATTATTATTTTTTTTAATGAAGAAGAAATTAAGACACTTTCAGATAAACAAAAAGTTGAAAAAGCTCACCACTAGTAGACCTGCCCTACAAGAATTGCTAAAGGGACTCCTTCAGTAACTCGAAGCCATAAGAAAAAATAAAGAACTCTAGTAAAGTTAACTACATCCATAGGTAAACGCAAATGGCAGTATTATTTTATTTTTATTATTATTTAATTAATTAATATTATTATTATTATTTTATTTTTGGTTTGGTTTGTAACTCCTCTTTTTGTTTCCTGTAGGATAAGCCAAAATTAAAGCCTGTAGGATAAGCCAAAATTAAATAGTGAAGTTTATAAAAAAGCCAAATTCATAAAAAATTATTATAATTCTACGTTAACGGGTACACAATGTATAAAGATAATATTTGTGATAATAACATAAAGGAAGTGAAGTTGTATAGGAGCACAGTTAGTTTTTTTAAGATTTTATTTATTTTTGAGAGAGAGAGATAGAGAGAGAGCATGAGTGGGGGGGAAGAGGCAGAGGGAGAAGCAGACTCCCCACCAAGCAGGGAGCCTACCGCGGGGCTCAATCCCAGGACTCCGGGATCATTACCTGAGCTGAAGGCAGATGCTTAACCAACTGAGCCACCCAGGCACCCAGGAGCACAGTTTTTTATGGTATTGAAATTAGTTGGTATCAATTCAAACTAGAGTGTTACAAATGTAGGATTGTTAATTATAATTCCCATGGTAACCACTATGAAAATAACTATAAGTCTACACAGAAGAGGAAATGAGGACAGAATCACATGATACAGTAGGAAAAAAGATCAAACACAAATGAAGGCAGTATTAGAGGAACTGAGAAACAAAAAAGGTATGATATATAAAAAAGCACACAGAAAAATGGCAGAAGTAGTTCTTCCTTATCAGTAATCACTTTAAATATAAATGGATTAAACTTGCCAATTAAAAGACAGTTACTGCCAGAACGTATTAAAAGAAAGGGAAAAATGATCCATTTATATGCTGCCCATAGGGGACTCAATTTAGTCAGAGAGTTCTGGGTCATTTCAGCATAATAGTTTAGAAAAAAGAGTAGGAATCAGTATAGGAAACAGAAATAGCGGCTGATGAGGCAGGAAAATCAGAAAAGCCAAGTGATGAACAAGTTTTAAAGAGAAAACATCAACTTCATCAAAGACTATTCTGTCTTTTCTTCCCAGGTCTAGTTTAGAACATTCTATTGACTGGCTTTCCTTTTTTTAATTTAATTTAATTTAATTTAATTTAATTTAATTTTATTTTATTTTATTTATTTGTCAGAGAGAGAGAGCACAAGTAAGGGGAGCCACAGGTAGAGGGAGAAGCAGGCTCTCCGCAGAGCAAGGAGCCCAATGCAGGACTCAGTCCCAGGACTCTGGGATCATGACCTGAACCAAAAGCAGAGGCTTAACCAACTGAGCCACCCAGACATGCTGACTGGCTTTCCTTTCTCTGGATAATGGCTTTTATAAAGAAAAACTTATTTCAAATGCTGATATTTAGGAGATAACAATTTGACTTGTTCTATGAAGCCTCTTTTAGGAAAAGGAAATACTCCTTCAACAAAGTTGCTTTGATACTTAATAGGGGGAAAAGGAGAGGAGAAAAATTATAAACAGGTCCATCTGAAGCAACAGAGATGAAAATAACTCTTTGAATATAAAGATAATATAGCTCCTAAATCAAAACTTCTTTCCCAACAGCATAATAGCTCTTGATCTTTTTTCTTAACTCCCACCATCATCAGACATCTTTCCCTATCATCCCTACTAGCACTTCTCCCCCTGTAACACAAAAGATGTTACAATTCCCATTCCCACTTCAAAAACATGAGACTTCCACACGGAATTTATTTGCTATTTATGGCATTGTCATTTTTTTGGTTGGATTAAGTTATATTTCTTTGGGGTAGGGTATGGGGCTGTGGGGCAGGGGGCAGGGGGAGATGGGAGGGAGGAGAAAGGAATTAGAGAACAGAGAGGCATGAAATGAAGCCATCTGAAAGCCAGAACTCTCCAAGAAAGCTAACGTGGTTAAGTCTTTAAGGCAGAGGGAGGAGTTAAGATGGCGGAGGAGTAGGGGACCCCTTTTTCAGCTGGTCCCCTGAANGAGCGCGCGCGCAGGGCGGCTGGCGGGCCACCTGCACCGGGGAGCGGGCGGACCGCGGACCCGCACTCTGGAAACGGCAGACTGAGTCCGTGAGCCGGGAGCGTGCACCACCAAGCATCTCACGGAGCTCCGGAGCTCCGGTGCGCACAGATATCGGAAGATAAATGGAAGGGGAAGTGAGCCACCAAGTTCGGGCACCGGGAAGAGTTAGCCGCCTGCACGGGGGAGCAGGCGGACTCATGGACCGGCACCTGAGAGAGAGAAGACTGAGACCGTGAGCTGGGGAACGGATGTCACCAGACTGAGGGCCAGAGCTTTNGCGGGCCACCTGCACCGGGGAGCGGGCGGACCGCGGACCCGCACTCTGGAAACGGCAGACTGAGTCCGTGAGCCGGGAGCGTGCACCACCAAGCATCTCACGGAGCTCCGGAGCTCCGGTGTGCTCACTGGATCGAGGCTGAGACCGGGAGCTCCGGGAGCGTCCGCGGGGCGGCTGGCGGCTGGAGGGCCACCTGCACGGGGGAGCAGGCGGACTCGCGGTCAGCACCCGTGAGACACCAGACTGAGACGGGGAGGGAGCGCGCAGGGTGGCTGGCGGCTGGTGGCTGGTGGTATTAGAAACACAAAGGACAGAGACGTGCCAGCCCTGGAAGTGAGGGCTGGGACACTGGGTGTGGGGCGCATATCCCAGAACGCTGCAGGGTTGAACAGCACCAACAGTAACAGAGTTATAGTGGCCAGAACATCAGTGGAGAATGGTCCACGATCCCTCTGTTCTGAGGCAGAGGCTGAGATTCAGCCGCTGCNGTTCTGAGACAGAGGCTGAATTTCAGCCGCTGCTGCTCTCTCAGAAGAGGCATAGCAAACCGCCAGGGAAAGCCGCCAGAGAACAAAAGCCCGGAAATACCGGCTCACAGGGTGCCCATCCCCATCCCCCCTCGCAAGGGACACAGAGACTCTACCCAAACAGGGTTTTCTGAGTACCTGCAGGCAGGCCCCTCCCCCAGAAGGCAGGCTGAAAAATCAAGAAGCCCACGTCCCTAAGATCCCTATAAAACAAGGGTGCACTGCCTGGGTCCTGGNTTACGTCAGACCTGTCTACAGAGACCTGGAATGAGAGAAAGGCTTGGGGGGGCATTTTTAAAGCTCTTTCAGAGAAAAACATGCAGCCAAGGATCCTTTATCCAGCAAAGCTGTCATTCAGAATTGATGGAGAAATAAAGACGTTCCAAAATCGCCAATCATTAACCAATTTCGTAACCACGAAACCAGCCCTACAGGAGATATTAAGGGGGGCTCTATAAAGGTAAAAAGGCCCCAAGAGTGATACAGAGCAGCAAGTCACAACCGATACAAAGACTTTAAAGAGAAATGGCATCATTAAAATCATATCTGTCAATAATCTCTATCAATCTAAATGGCTTAAACTCTCCCATAAAACGCCACAGGGTTGCAGATTGGATAAAAAGACATGACCCATCCATTTGCTGTCTACAAGAGACTCATTTTGAACCCAAAGATGCATTCAGACTTAGAGTAAGGGGATGGAGTACCATCTTCCACGCAAATGGACCTCAAAAGAAAGCTGGAGTAGCAATTCTCATATCAGATAGACTGGATTTTAAACTAGAGGCCATAGAGAGAGATACAGAAGGGCACTATATTATTCTTAAAGGAAGTATTCAACAAGTGGATATGACAATTATTAATATATATGCCCCCAACAGGGGAGCAGCAAGATACACAAGCCAACTCTTAACCAAAATAAAGAGACATATAGATAAGAACACAGTAATAGTAGGGGACCTCAACACCCCACTATCAGAAATAGACAGAACACCCTGGCAAAAACTAAGCAAAGAATCAAAGGCTTTGAATGCCATACTCGACGAGTTGGACCTCATAGATATATATAGAACACTACACCCCAGAACCAAAGAATACTCATTCTATTCAAATGCCCATGGAACATTCTCAAGAATAGATCATGCTCTGGGACACAAAACAGGTCTCAGCCAATACCAAAAGATTGAAATTATCCCCTGCATATTCTCAGACCACAACGCTCTGAAATTGGAACTCAACCACAAGGAAAAACCTGGAAGAAACTCAAACACTTGGAGGCTAAGAACCATCCTGCTCAAGAATGACTCGATAAACCAGGAAATCAAAAAACAAATTAAACAATTTATGGAGACCAACGAGAATGAATACACAACGGTCCAAAACCTATGGGATACTGCAAAGGCAGTCCTAAGGGGGAAATACATAGCCATCCAAGCCTCACTCAAAAGAATAGAAAAATCTAAAATGCAGTTTCTATATTCTCACCTCAAGAAACTGGAACAGCAACAGAGGGACAGGCCTAACCCACTGACAAGGAAGGAGTTGACCAAGATTAGAGCAGAAATCAATGAATTAGAGACCAGAACCACAGTAGAGCAGATCAACAGGACTAGAAGCTGGTTCTTTGAGAGAATCCATAAAATTGATAGACCACTGGCAAAACTTGTCCAAAAACAAAGAGAAAGGACTGAGATTATTAAAATTATGACTGAAAAGGGAGAGGTCACGACCAGCACCATTGAAATTGCAAGGATTATTAGAAACTTTTATCAACAGCTATATGCCAAAAAACTAAACAATCTGGAAGAGATGGAGGCCTTCCTGGAAACCTATAAACTACCAAGACTGAAACAGGAAGAAATAGATTTCTTAAATAGGCCAATTAACTATGAAGAAATTGAGTCAGTGATAAACAACCTTCCAAATAATAAAACTCCAGGCCCAGACGGTTTTCCTGGGGAATTCTACCAAACATTCAAAGAAGAAATAATACCTATTCTCCTAAAGCTATTTCAAAAAATAGAAACAGAAGGAAAGCTACCAAACTCATTCTATGAGGCTAATATTACCTTGATCCCCAAACCAGGCAAAGACCCCCTCAAAAAGGAGAATTACAGACCGATTTCTCTAATGAATATGGATGCCAAAATCCTCAACAAGATCCTTGCTAATAGAATCCAACAGTACATTAAAAGGATTATCCATCATGACCAAGTGGGATTCATACCTGGGATGCAAGCATGGTTCAACACTCGCAAATCAATCAATGTGATACATCATATCAACAAGAAAAGACTCAAGAACCATATGATCCTCTCAATTGATGCAGAAAAAGCATTTGACAAAATACAGCATCCTTTCCTGATTAAAACCCTTCAGAGTGTAGGAATAGAGGGTACATTTCTCAATCTCATAAAAGCCATCTATGAAAAGCCTACTGCAAGCATTATTCTCAATGGGGAAAAGCTGGAAGCCTTTCCCTTAAGATCAGGAACACGACAAGGATGCCCACTCTCGCCACTATTATTCAACATAGTACTAGAAGTCCTTGCAACAGCAATCAGAAGACAAAAAGGGATCAAAGGTATCCAAATCGGCAAAGAAGAAGTCAAACTGTCTCTCTTTGCAGATGACATGATACTCTATATGGAAAACCCAAAGGAATCCACTCCCAAACTATTAGAAGTTATAGAACAATTCAGTAAGGTGGCAGGATACAAAATCAATGCCCAGAAATCAGTTGCATTTCTATACACGAATAACGAGACTGAAGAAAGAGAAATTAGGGAATCCATCCCATTTACAATAACACCAAAAACCATGCGTTACCTTGGAATTAACTTAACCAGAGACGTAAAGGACCTATATCCTAGAAACTATAGATCACTTTTGAAAGATATTGAGGAAGACATAAAAAGATGGAAAAATATTCCATGCTCATGGATTGGAAGAATTAACATAGTTAAAATGTCCATACTACCCAGAGCAATCTACACTTTCAATGCTATCCCGATCAAAATACCGAGGACATTTTTCAAAGAACTGGAACAAATAGTCCTTAAATTTGTATGGAACCAGAAAAGGCCCCGAATCTCCAAGGAACTGTTGAAAAGGAAAAACAAAGCTGGGGGCATCACAATGCCGGATTTCGAGCTGTACTACAAAGCTGTGATCACAAAGACAGCATGGTACTGGCACAAAAACAGACACATCGACCAATGGAACAGAATAGAGAACCCAGAAATGGACCCTCGGCTCTTTGGGCAACTAATCTTTGATAAAGCAGGAAAAAACATCCGGTGGAAAAAAGACAGTCTCTTCAATAAATGGTGCTGGGAAAATTGGACAGCTACATGCAAAAGAATGAAACTTGACCACTCTCTCACACCATACACAAAAATAAACTCCAAATGGATGAAAGACCTCAATGTGAGACAGGAATCCATCAAAATTCTAGAGGAGAACATAGGCAACAACTTCTATGACATCGGCCAGAGCAACCTTTTTCACGACACATCTCCAAAGGCAAGAGAAATAAAAGATAAAATGAACTTATGGGACTTTATCAGGATAAAGAGCTTCTGCACAGCCAAGGAAACAGTCAAAAAAACTAAGAGACAGCCCACGGAATGGGAGAATATATTTGCAAAGGACACCACAGATAAAGGACTGGTATCCAAGATCTACAAAGAACTTCTCAAACTCAATACACGAGAAACAAATAAACAAATCATAAAATGGGCAGAAGATATGAACAGACACTTTTCCAATGAAGACATACAAATGGCTAACAGACACATGAAAAAATGTTCAAAATCATTAGCCATCAGGGAAATTCAAATCAAAACCACACTGAGATACCACCTTACGCCAGTTAGAATGGCAAAGATAGACAAGGCAAGAAACAACAATTGTTGGAGAGGATGTGGAGAAAGGGGATCCCTCCTACATTGTTGGTGGGAATGCAAGTTGGTACAGCCACTCTGGAAAACAGTGTGGAGGTCCCTTAAAAAGTTAAAAATTGAACTACCCTATGACCCAGCCATTGCACTACTGGGTGTTTACCCCAAAGATACAGACGTAGTAAAGAGAAGGGCCATATGCACCCCAATGTTCATAGCTGCATTGTCCACAATAGCCAAATCATGGAAGGAGCCGAGATGCCCTTCAACAGATGACTGGATTAAGAAGCTGTGGTCCATATATACAATGGAATATTACTCAGCTATCAGAAAGAACGAATTCTCAACATTTGCTGCAACATGGACGGCACTGGAGGAGATAATGCTAAGTGAAATAAGTCAAGCAGAGAAAGACAACTATCATATGATTTCTCTCATCTATGGAACATAAGAACTAGGAAGATCGGTAGGGGAAGAAAGGGATAAAGAAAGGGGGTGTAATCAGAAGGGGGAATGAAGCATGAGAGACCATGGACTATGAGAAACAAACTGAGGGCTTCAGAGGGGAGGGGGGTGGGGGAATGGGATAGACTGGTGATGGGTAGTAAGGAGGGCACGTATTGCATGGTGCACTGGGTGTTATATGCAACTAATGAATCATCGAACTTTACAACGGAAACCGGGGATGTACTGTTTGGTGACTAACATAATATAATAAAAAACATTAAAAAAAAAGAAATAAAAAATTCCCTGTCTTCTTTAGAAGGAAAAAAAAATCTTTAAGGCAATCTTCTCAACCTCTTTTCCCTTGGTTTCTTCATTATGCCTCCTTGCTTACACCATTTGGATTAAGTAACGAAGAAAAAGGGAGTACAGAGGAAGGTGCATTAAAATGTTTTGTGATGTACTGTCAAATCACAGAAAGGGCAAGATAGTCTTAGTTGTGTCACAAAAGATAAATAAGCTTCAAAAACCACATATAGTCTATAGCCTATCTAGTACAGTTTGAGAACTCAAAATTAAAGTATTTATCAGCTAAACTGCATATCCCAACTGCTAACTCAAGCACATAGTTTCTGTTTTGACCCTAAGATCACATAGCTTTTATTCATTTAGACTCAGGGAACTCCTACAGCCCTGAACGGGTTCACTGAAGTAATCTCTCCTGTCTCCGCCTTATCTCAATTATAAATCAAAGGTGTCTTTGGAGATGGATGGATAGGTACCAAGTTATCTGACTTAGCTTGGCCATACAGGCATCTGGGGAATTTCTCCTGATAATACATTAAGAACAAAGGAGTCCCAAAAGTACAGTGGACATCTGAAAATGTATCTTTCACCAGTCTTAGTTTTTCTGCCCAACATTTATCACTATTCCCAAAATACCAAAGAAGAACCAAAAGAGTTACCAACAGAAAGAACAAACTTGGAAAGAAATTAGAAAAATTATGATTTATCAAGATAACAGGGGAAAACCACATATCTAGCAGCATAAGAAAGCTACCTAACAGGACACATGCTGAAGACATCTAACACGAGCTGGAGAAACACCCTGGATCACCAAGTGGCAAGTAACACCATTATTATCAATCTCACCGATAATTATCCAACTTTTTTGGTATGGTGTCTGGACTCTAATAACACCACTGAGGTGGATAAAGAGAGAAAGAAAACATGGGCAAGAAGGAAAACAGGGCAAATAGCTACTTAGAAGATAAAACCATTGCATGATGCAGGAGTCTTGAAAGACTCTGCCTGAAGCAGTCACACTGCATTACAGGCCAGGAGCAGGGCTTCGATTCTATTTCTAATTCCATGGTGATATTGGTAGTGTGATCATCTGAATAAGCTGAAATATTCTGTTATACCACAGCAGAACAACACCCACACACATCAGGTCCAAAAAGCTACCATGGAACCAGAGAGAATGGAAGTTTGGGGTCTAATTTATCCAACCTGAGTTAGATTTGTTATTCCACTTTCATGATGTAAACTGTTTAGATACACTTATTTAGTTTGCCTTCTTCAAAATAAAAAACAAAAAGTGGTCATGTAAATGATGTTAAAATATATCAGAAGTACCTACTTAGCCTGCTTTCTCTGAACTGTTTTCAACTATTATACACAAATATGCCTAACGTGTGAAGAATAAAAATCATTAGCAGCGGGGTTGCCATGTGTCAGTTGTGAAAATGTTCCTCTCAGACCTTTTGTTGTGAGAGTATAATTGACTGACGGCCTCAGATCCGGTCCCTCTGGATCCACCACTGCATTCGCCCTAAGGCCACACTTTCCATGGACTGCTTCCAGCCAATGGCAGCACAGCAGAGGCACTAAGACAGGCCCGTTCTGGCAATCCAAGGACTCCTTGGTGACTGCGATTTCAGGATTCCCCATCAATCTGGCCAAATGTTTCTTGGCACTGAAACGCAGTCTCAGAAGACACTTCCTACTCAATCCTCTGTCCTTCCCTCTCTTCTACACGACCTGAAGAACTTTCGCCACCTTTTCCTGCTCACTCCCCCATAAATCTATTCCTTGGAGGTCCTGAACTAATGCACCTTGAAAGCCTGAAGGACTATAGAAGAAAAGAACTGCATTTCTACTAGAAATCAGAATGTTTTAAAACTTTACGAGGGCACAGAGACTTACTTTCTTATTTTTACTGCAGTGAAGTAACCTGTTAAGCAAAGCAGAGTCTGAAGATGACTAAGAAAATAAACCTGAAACAATACACTTTGTATATTAAAACCTGCATGGAACATAACCAGAGCACAAAGGGGCAGATGCAGCCTCAGTGCCCAGGTAAATATGCACTATGCCATTGCTGCCAGTCCCACAAATGGGATCTGCCCAGAGCTGGTCTTACTTGTGTTCCTAACTTGTCTGAAAATGTTTAGAGATTGTCATTCCTGGATCAGCACTTTTACTTTGGGTTTTGGTGCCAAAAACACCTTTAATTTTGTGGTTTCCATTCATCTGCTATTGACTTGGCTGTTGATTCATACAACCTCACCCACAGAATAATAAATGGTTTGCCAGTTCTGGTGGAGTAAACCTAGATTAGAAGCCATAGTTTGGTGGACCCTGCTCAGACGAGTCAGGTTCTGCCAGGTCTCTGGTTGACTTAACCTAAAATAAAGTGCAAGGATCTACTCACTTTCCAGATATGTCCAGTATTCTAGGAGTGGTCCAAAGTTGATTTGGATCCATGAAAGGTGTGGTTTTCTGGGACTCACCCAGAACACAGGGATCCTATAGTTTTTCTCATTCTTTGTGACTAATGGACAAACCATTTAATGTCTCTGTACTTCCATTTCCTAATGGATATAAATAATCCTTCCCATTGAGAAGGTTGTGATGCTTTATATATTTGTATAAAATGGCTTCAACTCCTTAATTAGGATAAGGGTAAAAAGTTCTCATATGTACCATTTTTAATTTCAGGATAAAGAATTTGATCAAACCTTGAAGCTTAGTTCACTAGGCCTTCTCAACATAATTGATCTTATCTATGCTGAAGTCTCTTGAATGAACACTTTATTGGCACATTTTATTTTATTTTTCAAGGGTGTGGACTATGCCTAATATCTCTGGCAGCACTATCTAGCGCTGTCATGGATATTTAACAAGTGCACATCAAACTTGCAGGAAGCAATGTGGCAAAATGAAGAAGTCATTGACTGAGAGTCCCAAGACCATGGTTCAAGTTCCAGCTTTACTGCTAACTCACTATGGAATCTTCCATAAATCACTAGGCTTTAATTTTCTCTTCTGAGAATGAGAACATTGGTGTTAATCATCTCTTAAATAACATGCAGGTCTTTATAAATTTAAAAAAAAAACCTATCACAATTTATGAAGTTGTTACTCATTCTAATGAGGAGTTACTTTTTAAAAAGAAGAAATATGGAGACATTTATAAGTAAATACTTTCATATTTTATTTTCCTCAAAATCTGTGCTGCTTTTTAAAAGACACTGTGGTAGTGGCATCTGAGTGGCTCATTTGATTAAATGTCTGCCTTCAGCTTGGGTCATGATCCTGGGGTCCTGGGATCGAGCCCCAAAAGGGGCTCCCTGCTCCTCGGGGAGCCTGCTTCTCCCACTTGTGCACTCTCTCTCTGTCGGGTAAATAAATAAATCTTTAAAAAAACTAATTAAAAAAAGAAAACCCTGTGGTATAATTCAAAGATTGCTAGACTTGTGTTTTAAAAATGGATTAGCTACTAACTGCTTTTGGGGACGTGGGTAACTCATTTCACATTTGTAGGATTCAGTTTTCTTATTTGTAAATCAGGGTGTTAGGTTAGATTAATTCTAAAGACCCTTCTTATGCAATCTAAAGCCTATTCCAATTCTAATAGTCTATAATTCTTCCAGGTGACATTTTTAAATGTCTGCTTTTTTTTTTTCTGATTACAGTGGTAATAACTGTTCATTTAAGTGTTCAAAGACTACAGAAATATATCAAGTAAAAACTTAAGAGTCCATCCTAATGCTATTCTTTGGAGATTAGTGTTACCAGATTGGTATATAACTTTTCAAATTTTTGACTGATATACTTAGATGTATTATTATTATTATTTTACAAAATGAAAGCATATCATACATGCTTTTATGATATTTGCTTTTTCATTTAATAATATATAATGAACATCTTTCAGTTGGATATACATACATCATTTTTTTCATAATTCTTTTCCATTGAATTAACTCCAATTTATTTATCTCCCTCCAATTGATGAAAATTTAAATTGTTTTAAAATTTTTAGGGGCACTTAGGTGGCTCAGCATCTACTTTCAGCTCAGGTCATAATCTTGGGGTCCTGGAATCAAGCCCCGTGTCTCTCTCTCGCTCTCCCTTGCCCTTGCTGTCTCAAATAAATAAATAAAATCTTTTTTTAAAAAATGTTTTATAATGAGCACCTTGGACTACCTATAGGCATCTTTGTTCATCTATTTTTGCACAACTTTGAAAATATTTCATTAAGGTAAATTCCTAAAAACAGATTTTCTGGATGAAATGGTAAAATTTCATATGTAGAGCCAAACTTCTCTCCAACGGTGTTAACGATGTATACTCCCACAATGTACAAGGTAAGAACACTAGGTGGTGCTAAGCATGCTAAGCCAGGCATACCATGAGACAAGAATTGGGGAGGCAAATTATCTGTTTTGGGCCTTGCCTCAAAATAAATCTAATCTAGTGCTGACATGAAGAATATACCCTTAATTTGGGTCTGCTGGGTCTGCCATCAGGCATTTCACATGTGTTCCAGAAAGCGGAACTAGTGTCAATGTATGGAAATTATAGACTGGTAAATTCTGCCTCAATAGGATAAAAGTGCATTCCTTCTTAACTAGTAAGTACTGAGTCACTGTATTATAGATGGTGTTCAATTGAAGGCTGGTTGACTGTTGTCAAATAAGTAATTAGATCTGATGATCTCTAATATTTCCTTCAGATTTTGAGGCTCGAGGACACCCAGATTTGAAGGATAAGAATTGGGGTTAAAATCTCCCACAGGCACTTGCCTCTTTCATGTCAGAATAGCAATTTTTATGTTTTCTCCATCCTCCATATTTGAATATTTCATTGCATTAATTTTTGTAAGTTTAGATAACTACCTCTTTCAGAGCTCAAGGTTAATATTTCTATTTCCATTCAATTATTCAAAAAGTATTTGTTGAGCCCTTACTATGTGCCAGGCAGAGTAGTAGCTAAGGACCCAACAGTGAACAAAACACAATTCCAGCTCGTAGAATTTATGGATGTCATCATATGCTATATTTGTGGGCAGCCATAAAACGTTTATTTTAACTGACTACAAAATTGATTAGGTAGGCTGTCCAGGAAATCTATGTTCATAAAAAAAAAATCAGAAACATGTGACTAATATTTTTAAACCATTTCTCACTGTGATTCTCTTCAGTAGACAAAAGGAAAAACAGAAAGCAGAAATAATTACCCAAACATTTGAGGTAAAGGTAAGAGCCAAAGTAATTACCTAATCTAAAAGTAACAAAAAAACACACTTACTCTGATTGTCTAGGAAATTGCATCTGTGTTCCTTTTTCACCTATGGGTCTTAAAAGGGCCCAAATTCTAAGATTAGAAACCTCTGAATACACTAAGAACTTGATGACACCCCTGGCCTCAAGCCTAACATCAAACTTCCCGTAGGAAAGGTTACAGAAACAAGAGAAAACAAGGAGAGAAAGGTCCACAGGATGGCTTTAGGTTGAACTGTATGTATTTATGAAGAAAAGTGCCAACTAGACCACATGTGTCAAGGGGAAAAACACCATAAAGAGATTTCCCAAAGAAATCCCTGTGCCAAAACTCTTAGGTAAAAATATCATTATCTCAGGGCACATTCCTCTCCTGTCATGCATGCATGAGCAGAATGCTTCCTGTGGAAAGCTCACTCTGAAAATGAAATGCAGTTCCATGGCAAGCCTAGCTTCCTATAAAGGCAGAACAGAGTAAACAAAATAATCCTCACTTTCAGTCACATTTCTTTATTATTCTAGGTAAGATCTAGAATGTTCAGAGAATAGGAATCCTTTGAGAAATTCTGGCCCTTTGAGATATAGTCATACCAGTTAAATTTGGCCAAAGGTTTTTAAATCTCATTTTCAAAAAACTCACTGAGGAAATTTGTATAGCTCAGGAGCTTAAATAAAAAATCTGGCAACTATTTCTCTATATGGTTCTCAATCTGCCATCAGTGCAAAACATTACCTTATATTCTATGATCCAAATGTGTCCTTGATACTGGTATAGCCACAGGAACAGACATGATTTCTCTCCTACAACTTGAAGGTTAACCCATTTGATGTTTCATTTTCACTCTACATATCAATTCCCTTCTTTTTATCTCATTCAAAGAGAATTCTGTATCCCAGTGTACAATGTACACTTTGACCGTTTTTAGGTTGCAACAAATGAAATGGCCAATCTTGGACCTCTTTGACCTATTAAAACAGCAATTTCACATGATTCAACACAAGCAAGGTCTCACCTTTCCAGACTTCAATCTTCATCTGCAACTTGAGGACCTTTTTTTTTTTAAAGATTTTATTTACTTATTTGACAGAGAGAGAGAGAGAGAGCACAAGCAGAGGGAGCAGCAGGCGGAGGGAGAGGGAGAAGCAGGCTCTCCACTGAGCAGGGAGCCCGACACAGGACTCTATCCCAGGACCCTGAAATCACAACCTGAGTGGAAGGCAGACGCTTAACCGACTGAGCCACCCAGGTGCCCCTGTAACTTGAGGATATTTAATAAGATGAGTTCAAAGATCTTAGGTCTAATATTCTATGATTCTAAGAGTTGCAGGGTCAAGTTCACATACAGATACACAAGGAAACATAAGCATAGGTGCCATATGCTCTTGTAGTTTTGCTACCGAAGGAAAAAAAATAATTCATTAAATAAGCATTTGTGGAGCACCTACTTTGAGCAAGACTATTAAGTAGGTACTCTTATCCACATGCTAGAGCTTATCAGGCTATTTATGAAGAGAAAATTTTAAACTATTTTTGGGGGGGGTTAATTCTTTGACCTTTAAACCAAATTTAACTTTGTGTATATCAAATGTTTAGATTTACAAATGTTAGATGCTTACAGATTCTAGGAGGAATGCTTAATGATTACAATCATGATTTTCTCCCAATACCTTCTAGAGCCCTGGACTGAATCTATGAATGAGAAGAAAAAGCTGCACCACAAGAGTTTCACAACTTCTTTTAGGACTCACTTCATTATAAAGGGTAATTTATGAAGTTATAAATGTGCCAGATTCTCCAGAGTAGTTGCTCACTCTTATGAATAAGCAATAAACCACTAAAAGTGCAATAACTCTTTCAGGTATTCCACAAACATTGGCTGGGTGTTTATTCTGTCAAGCACTGGACTAGGATTTGAGATACAGAGACAAACACTCCCTCTCTTCAAGGAGCCCACTTCTATTGGACAAAAACGGTAAAAAAATACTTGCACTACCTTGTGACAAGCATGTGCAAAGTACTATAATGATATAACATGGCGGAGAGAAGCATTAGGACACTTAATTCACAAAAAAGGTGATATTTAAATTAAAATTTGAAGATGTAAGAAGTTCACCATGTGGTGGGCATGGGGAGAATAGGGTAGGCAACAGATACTAGAGACTAATTGGACAGGATGTACAAAAAATGAAGACCTGGAAAAATATCCTATATTCAGAGAATGGTAGGAAGAGTGTGAGGCAAACACGTTGAAGGAAATAAGATTGGTAAGGTACATTGGGATAGTTTTTGAAGTCCTAAAGGCCAGCTGAAGAATATGAACTGTTTTTGTATGTAACAGAAAACCACTGAGGGACCTTTAAGTACGAGAGTAGCATGATCAAATTGGAAAATTTTGAAAGATTATCGAATGATAGTTTCAAATGGAGTAAGTCGGAATCATCAAGATCAGCTAAAAAGCCATTTTAACAGTATTGAAAAAAGATGAGGAAGGACTAAATTTAACAGAGTAAAACACTCTAAACTACCACTGACTAGCACCCAGAAACTTAAAATTGGTCATGTGTTCCCTTAAATCCTGAGTTTATCTATTCACAAATTGATCAATTTGAAACTGTGTAATGCCCAAGCAACTCTTATAACTGATTTTTTTCCCAAAAAATTGGCCAGTTTCCATGACACAGCACAGAGATAATTACCTGTTCATTGATTGCCATAAAATCATTTAGGCTGGGGAGACAAAAAGCTTATGGAAGGGTTTTTTGTGAGAAAGTAGACAATCAAAAAGTGTTTGTTACAGGTGAGAAAAAATTCTAGTATCACATTTAAGTCCTGCTTGAGTATCACATTAACTCAATATGTTAACTCTTAATTTTCTACGTAGAGAGGAAACTTCAAGGATAATCTTACAGGAGGAAAACAAAATTCAGAGTTTATTTGGAATCATTGAGGCAACTCTGCAGCAACAATGCCATCTTCCTGTGTCTTTGCTTAGATTAATTTTAGGATTTATCTTGCTTATTTGGAACATGCCTGTAGGAGGCAGGCCACAAGCAAGCTATGTTATAGAAAACTTAGGAGCTAGCATTTGCTACAGATAATCCACAAATGCATTATACACATGACAAAAATAAAATTTTATTCTACATTTCTAGATATCAGATCATTGGTTGGTAGTATTCTCATTTTAGTTACTAGATAACTATTTAGGATGGAAGGACTGAGGTGGTTAAATGAAAAGAGTGGACGACTGTACCCTCACCAACTATGAATCAAAGGAACATGTTTCCCCCAACCCAAAGCAAACCTGAATGAGAGAGATCCCTGGGGCACACAGGATTATTCAGGTTATCTATTTCAATTTGGTATGTTTCAGTAGTTTGCAGTTTTTAAGGTATGGGTTCATTTCATCTAAGTTGACAAATTTACATAGAGTTGTTCATAGCTCTCCATTATTATCCTTTTAATGTATGTGGGGTTCTTTAAGGATATCCCTTTTTTCATTCCTAACACTAGTAACTCGTGTCTTTTCTCTTCTTTGTCCTTCTGATTGTAATTGTATTCATTTTATTGATCTTTTCAAAAAATCAGATTTCAGTTTCATTGGTTTTCTCTATTTTCTGTTTTTATTTCATTGATTTCTTCTCTTATTTTTATAAATTCCTTCCTTACACTAACTTAGGGTTTATTTTGCTAGATTAGTTGGTCTTCAGGTTTTTCAAGGTGGAAGCTTAGATTGCTGATATGAGACCTTTCTTCCTTTCTAACATAAACATTTAATACTATAATTTCCCTCTAATTTCTACTCTAACTGCATCTCACAAATATGTTATATTTTCAATTACATTCAGTTTTCAAAATATTTTCTTTTTTTTTTAAGTAGGCTCCACACCCAATGTGGAGCCCAAAGCAGAGCTTAAACTCATGACCCTAAGATCAAGACCTGAGCTGAGATCAAGAGTCAAACGCTTAACCAATTGATCTACCCAGGAGCCTCCAAAATATTTCCTAACTTGCCTTGACACTTTCTTTGATACAAGGAGGTTTTTTTCACCCAACATGAGGCTTGAACTCATGACCCCAAGATCCTGAGTTGTGTACTCTACAGACTGAGTCAGCCCCTGACCCAAGGATTATTTAGAAATCATTAAATTTCCAAGTACTCTGTGATTGATCTTTACTTATTTTTACTATGGTCAGAAAACATATTTTGTATAATTTCAATTATTTTACATTTATGAAGGCTTGTCTTATCAACCTGGATATGGTCTATTTGGTGAATGTTCCTTATTCATTTGAAAAGAGTATGTATTCTACTGTCATTGGATTAAGGTATTCTATAAATGGCACTTAATTCTATAGCTTTGATGATTTCCTGCCTATTAGTTTTATTACTGAGAGAAAAGCATTGAAGTCTCCAATACAATTGTCAATTTATCTACTTCTTTCAATTTTGTCCATTTTTTGCTAAATGTATCTTCAAAGTCTGTTATTTGATACATACACATTTAGGGTTTTTATGTCTTCTTAGTGACTTGACTCTTCTATCTCTACATAATGTCTCACTTTATCCCTGGTGGTTTTCTTAGCGCTGAAGTCTACTTTGTCTGATATTACTATAACTATTCCAGATTTCTTTTGATGAGTGTTTGCATGATATGCTTTTTCCATTCTTTTACATTCAACCTTTCTGTACCATTATACTTGAAATAAGTTTCTTGTAGATAGCTGATAGTTGGGTAAGGTCTTTTTAACCATTCTGATTATCTTTTAATTGGTTTGTTTAGGCCATTTACATTTAATATAATTATTGATATGTTTGGATTTAGGCCTACCATTTTATTAACTTACTTTTACTTTGCTGTGTTTTTTCCTTCCTCTGCTATCATTTCCCTTCCTTCTTTGAAGTTATTTGAGCACTTGTATGTATTTTATTTTAATGTATCCAGTGTGTGTTTGTTTTATTTTGTTTTGTTTCATTTTACTATTTCTCTTTGCATACTTTGTGTGTTGGTTGCTGTAGGTATTACAGCATACATACTAAAGGTTTCTCTGTTAATCTAATTAGAATCAATATTTTGCCACTTCAAATGCAGTGTAGAAATTTTTCCACAATACAGATCGCTTTACCCTCCCAACTTCATGTTGTAATTGTCTTGTGTATTACATCTACATACATTGAAAACTCCATCAGACAACGTTACAGCTTTTGCTTTCAACTATCAATAATATTTTAAATAACTGAAAAAGAAAAAATTGTCCATTATATTTAAGCTGATATTTGCCATTTATATTGCTCTTCCCTCATTCCAGATACTCCAAACTTCCCTCTGGTATCATTTCCTTTCTGTGTTAAGAATTTCAATTAATAATTCTTTTAAAACAGGTCTATTGGTGATACATTGTATTAGTTTTCCTTTATCAGAGAATGTTTTTATTTCACCTTCATTCCTGAAGGATTTTCACTGAAAGAAAAATTCTGGTTGACAATTCTTTTCTTTCAGCACTTTTTAAATGTCCCATTTTCTTCTTGCCTGTATAATTTTTTTAAATTCATTTGAGAGAGAGAGAGAGCAAGAGAGAGCACAAGCAGGGGGAAGGGGAGGGGCATAAGGAGAGGGAGAAGCAGGCTCCCCACTGAGCAAGGAGCCCAATGTGTGGTTCAATTCCAGGACCCCAGGATCATGACCTGAGCCAAAGGCAGATGCTTAACTGACTGAGTTACCCAGGCACCCTTGCCTGTATAATTTTTAATGAAAAACTATAGTTATTTGAATAATTCATTATTTTTATCTTGCTACCTTCAAAATATTTTGTCTTTAGTTTTTAGTAGTTTAATCGTGATGTGTCTAGGGATAGATTTCTTTGGATTTGTCCTGGTTAGGATTCACGGAACTTTTTGAATTTGTAGGTTTGACAACATGGATGAACCTTGAGGACATTATGCTAAGTGAAATAAGCCAGTCACAGAAATACAAATACTACATGATTCTACTTAATTTAATTCATAGAAATTCATAGTCAAAATTCATAGACTCAAAGCATGGAGTGGCAGTTTCTGGGGGCTGGGCACAAGGGAAATGGGGGTTGTTGGCAGTTAGTCATACGGCTAGGGCCATGGGTTGGATAAATAAGCTAATCGTCTCGATAATTACGAGTATTGGGATTAAAGGGAGGGGTGTTCCTTGGGGTAGAAAGTGAGCCAGGGATTCTTTAGTTTTGTATCGAAATCCAATGATAACTGTACCCGCCCTAATCAACAGGTATCAGTTAAGTAAGATAAACAAGCTTTAGAGATCTGCTGTACAACATTGTTGTATAGAAAACAATAATGTATTTGTTGTATACTTTAAAACATTCTTAAGTCTGTAGATCTTGTGTTAAATTTTCTTACCACAATAAAATATTTATTTTTAAAAAAGAAATGTATGGGGGCGCCTGGGTAGCACAGTCGTTAAGCGTCTGCCTTCGGCTCAGGGCGTGATCCCCGCGTTTCGGGATCGAGTCTCACATCGGGCTCTTCGGCTGGGAGCCTGCTTCTTCCTCTCCCTCTCCCCTGCTGTGTTCCCTCTCTCGCTGGCTGTCCCTCTGTCACATAAATAAATAAAATATTTTAAAAAAAAAAGAAATGTATGTTCTTACTTCTTTGAACATATTTTGCAGGGTAATGCTAGCAGCTGTGACACATTAGCATCTGTCAATTCTCATGCAAGTTGAAATTTTCCTGGTGTTCAGTTCTGTTCCATGTGTGTGCCACCCAATGACCATTCTGAGACTTGGGCTGTGACCTATCCCTTAGTTCAGTTCTCAGTCTTTAGTATGCTGTTTAGGATCAGATCCATGCATGCACAAATCTAGAACGAGCCCAAGAGTTCACAGACAACTTTATGGGTTTTCTCCTTAGACTCCACTTTCTCTATTATCTCCCTGGTATGTCTGGTGTCTTGGGGCCCCCTTTTCAATTATCTGATCAGGAAGCTGGAGTTCTCTCTACACTTCCTGAGGTTGATCCCTCAGTGGGGCCAAGCAGCAGAATAATAGAGAAAGGGGAGGGGGGAAGCAATAGCGATTCGCTTCACCCTTTTGGTAGTCTACTACAATTCCTCCAATCAAAGAGAAATGTTCTTCTCCCTCAGCTGAGGGCCCCAGCTGCTGCTCTTCTTGCTGTGGCTGCCACTACCACAGCATGACTGCCTAAGGGCTAGAGCACACAAGAATGGAAAACAGATTCAAAAGAGGAAAAGCGGAAGAAAAGGAGGAGCAGGATTTTCCCCTTTTTTTGAGTGTCAACTGATCCCTTTTCTGTTCCTTAAGCCACAACTAGAGGTTTTCTCCTGCAACTCATTCTGTCCTTGCCTATGCCTGCTTCTTGATTTAGGGCCTTATGTTCAGGCTGGAGGTTAACAGAGGATAAGAAATGGTGATCTCATTCTATTTGGTGGTGTTTTGAATTCTTTTCTTCTACTATCGGCCTACTGCTAGTTACTTTTCAGTGTCCTTAAATGCATTCTGTCCAGGTTTTATAGATTAATTCAAAGGGAGAGACAAGGTGGAATGTGCTTACTCCATCTTACCTGGAAGCAGAAACTTAACAAGCATTTGCAAAGACTGTGCCTGCACGTTCAAAGGATTAAAATTGCAGTACTGCTTCTATTAAGCTGCTGTTTGTGTTTTTCCATTTGCCTAACTATAAGTAACCTAGTTCAACCGCATGTTACCCATTGATCCACCAGAGGTACTGTTTATTTTCAGAAATCAGAAGCATTCTTACCAATAATTTCCAAAAACATTTAGCCATGTGCTTTCTACTTCCTCTGCCATTTTCTATCTTATTAGGCTGAAAGACTACAAAACATTCAACTATATGAAGACAAAATTTGTATTTAGGAGAAGAAATAAGAGTACTCCGTTGCTTGACAGCAATTTGAATCCCTGCATGCCTGGACTGTTTGATTATGCTATTTAAAGCAACAAACAACAGAATAAAGAGTCCCAACATACCAAAGACTAGCCAATTGAATGGCCACTGACACAAACAAAGAACTATTTTTAGAAGACATCTGTGCCATTAACTAATATTTTGAATCACTCCATATGCTGAATCATTTAAAGAGATTTTTCTATTTATGTGCCTAGTTTTTCAATGTTACTTATATTTTTTAAGTTTTAAGATCATCATGGTCTTCCATAAAATAAAAATTTCATGAAAGAAATATAGGCAGGAGCTACTTCTCCCAAAAGGTGTATATCTTATATATCCAAATAGAATGCTAATTCTTTGTGAGCAGAAATAATATCTTTGTTAATATATGCTACAGGGCTAAGTATAACGTCAGGAAATGGAATTGTCAAGGATAAAAAAGAATATGGATTATAAACCTAGACATTAAAGAAGACGCATAAAGACAAAGCACACAGAAGGAGCTGATAGGAATACCTTTCATATATCTCAAGTTGCAATGGAATTGTCTGAAAGTGGGGAGGAGAAGTTGAATGAAAATTACCTACAGTCTTAAGGATATATGGTAGGAAAAGAAGAGTTGCTGCAAATGAATATAACTGGATTTTTAGGTAATAAAGAGAACAAAATTTGTGATTCTATTTTATATCAACTTGATAACAATTTAATAAACCTTGTGTTCTTGGACTTTTAGAAGTTAGAAATACATCGCATTTTGATCATGTAAAGCATTCCTTATCCAATAAAACTTTGATGGACAGCACAGATCTAAAGTGAATTTGTACAAACTTTTCCTAAGGATTCCTCTCATTTCAAATGTGAAAAACAAACAGTTTTAAGTGGAGACCCCAAATATACACTGTTTATCCCAATAGATATTTACGGAAAAATAATCTTTTAAAATGCTAAAAGGGGTAAGATGAGCTTCCACCAGTTACTCAAATTGAATGTAAGAAAGTAATCACAGCAAGAAAGGCCATGGAAAGCCCCCAAATAACTAGGAAGGTTGAGATCACAAATTGCTAATTTAGGGTTTTTAGAATGAGCTAGCTACTTGAGCCATAGGTAGGAAGCTAAGACTTAGTAAAGGGTCTATCTGTTTATAAGCAGAATGCCCCCCCACACACACAAATACAGATTCCTCTTTGTGAAGCTAATGAAGACATCTGCTTCCACACCAACCTAGTTATTAGAGTCCAACCATTTTATTTTTAGGATTTCCTCAGTACCTGGAATGGTGCTCTACATATTATAAATTCTCATTATAAAAGAATCAAGTTCATTTCCCTGTAGTCATATTATGTACACTAGGTTGATTTGATTCAGTTTATTGTTTTTTTTTTTATTTTTTTAAGTAGGTTCCATGCCCAGCATGTAGCCCAACACAGGGCTCAAACTCATGACCCTGAGATCAAGACCTGAGCTGAGATCAAGAGTCTGACGCTTAACCAACTGTGCCACCCAGGCACCCCTTGATTCAGTTTAAAGTATTTCAATGGATTTTCTTCAGAATACACAAAGAATAGAATATGAAGATTATAATACTGCCAGTCCTAAATATACTATTTTACTTGCTTTAATCACCAATACAGTGCCTTTGAATATAGTGGGCATTCAGTAAATGTCTGAAGGATAAAGGTACAAATCAATGTATTAGCTGAACTGCAACCCCTGATGAAGGAAAGGAATCGGTGCATTCTTTCTTGTGGCTCCCTGCACCAAACTGTCGAAGACAGCATGCCCACAACGAAAGAACACCATCCAAATGAAGCTTCACAATTGCTCTCTTATTACCACTGGGCTTCTGGCATCCAGCACATCTTAGAGTCCTAGTGTTAAGGAATGCATTCTGAGCCTCTGCCGGCACAGGCATGTCATAGTGATGCTTCTAAAACAAACCGGAGCTCAGATTTGTTTCAAGTCTTCACTTGCTTTTGATGGAAGGTGCGCTGGCAGCTGTTGTCATCATTAGCCTTGTGGCAATACTTTTCCCTTAAGTGTCTTATGTCTCATATAAAGCTAAAAGCTTGTTAAATAGGGAGGGACTTTGGAATATGTGCCAATGTCAAACAGTAAAGTTTTTATTTTCTCCTGTTCTAACAGCTTTAAAGGTCTGAATTTCCAAATCATGGTCCCTACCACCTCTCAGGATTTTAAGTTAGATAATGGGGGGAAAACAGAAAGATCCCAATTCCTTCTCCCACCCTTTGGGATCTTTACCAGAGAACTAGTAAATGAAAGACTTAGAGCCTTCTAGGCACTGGAAGTGTGGAACTCTCCTATAATCTTGGTGTTTATGGGATGAGTAAGCTGCCCATCCATGGTTCTGTAATCGAGAGAGTGGAGATATCTGAATCTACGTGAACAACCCAATACAGTCTTCAGCAGCATTAACATTTCCCTAACAGCTGACCCCAGGGGCATATTTAGAAATCCACAATAACTGATATTCATTGAGCACTTAGTATGTGCCAGACAATAGTTTTAGTGCTTTACATCATAAAATTTTCACAAAACACTCTGAGGTGGAGATTTATCTCCATTTTACAGATAAGAAAACCTGGGATTAAGAAGGCAGGGAACTTGTTCAAGTTTTTATCCATTATAAGGAAGACTTTTTTTAAAAGAGTCATTAGCACTGATGAATATTTTTAAAACATCCACTCTTCTAGACTGTATATTCCTTTAAGGCAAGAACTATAATCTATTTTATCTTTGTATCTCCCACAATACCTAGAACAATGCCCACACATACAAACTTCTTAATAAAAGTTTACTGAGCAAATGAAAGGCCCCATAGTTCTAGAATGGCTGTGTATTTCTCTCTCCCTCCATTCCTTTGTCTCTGAAAGTTTCCAATTTTTTCATATTAGAGGATAAGTTTAAGTTCTAGGCCCTTAAAGTCATCCAAACTCACATATACACATACTTGTTTGCCAAATTTGCCAGGATCCCTTCCTCTAATCCCAAAAGGTACAAGCCTCTGGTGCCAAAAGCAGCAGCTGCTTAACAGGTGAACTTCAACACCACAAAACAGGTTGGGACAGGTAATTAAAGATAAAGAATCTATTTGAAATTGCAAGTGAAATTTTGGGAAGCAGAATGTATTTATCAGAGTTGGAATTTGGCCACGATTCTAAGGAAAATGCCAATTACTTTTTGATAATATAAACCGGCATATAAACACTGTCTAACTGAATTGCTGTCTAAGGTAAGAATTTCAGAGGCCCATAGAAGGGACACATCATCCCTGGACAAATTCTTCCATTAAGAAGCATTCTTTATACTTTCACAGTAACCTCTCGTATATAACAAAGAAAACCTCTTCTCAGGTTAGTGGCAAAAGTGAATCCTAGTTAATTGAGTTGAAGGGAAAAGTTAGAAGTCTTTCCAGCAGTCCAATCTATTGTGCGCATTAAATTCATTTAGATAGCTCCCTTCTGCAAAGTATCTCCATAGCCTCAAATATCTCAAACCAGAAAACATCCCCAAGAAAGCCGAGTTCATCAAAATGGAAACTTTCTCAGACAGCACCTCTCTGTCCAAGATAATTTATCTTGCTTGACGTGAAAGTGAGGGAATGGATTAGGTAACTTCCCAAGGTCTCTAATCACCTTCAAGATAGAAATTATATTAAAGGATCTAAATCAAAACACAACAAATAAAAAAGGAAACGGGATCTACAGATTAAGGCATATACCAACTAAAAACGACATGTGGACCTTGTTTGAAGTCTAACTCAAACAATTGTTTTCTAAAAATGAAGTAATTAGAGAAATTGAACACCAATTGAATATTTGATAGTAGGTAATTTCTATCAATTTTTAAGTGTAATAAGTATATTTTAGAGATATATATACCATAATATATGTAAGTGACATTCTATGATGCCTAGCATTGGCTTCAACATGATACAAGGTGGGGAGAAGTTGGCGAGGGTACATATGACACAAGATTGTCCATAGTTTTGATAATTACTGAAGTTCAATTATGGGTACTTGAAGGTTTATTATACTATTTTCTTCCACTTTTGCATGTTTGAAATTTACCATAATAAAAAATATTTTAATAAACTAAAAGACTATTCACAATAGGTTTTAGCATAGATGGAATGAGTTATGACTCAATTGCAATTTCTGGTAACAACTTTCCTTTTAAAAAAAATACAAGAATGCAAATAAATGATAGTGACATTTTTATAGCAATAATGGTGAACTTTTGCTATTCATAAAATAAGCAAATTTTCTAAAACTTAAAAAAATTTTAAACCAGTAGTATTACTTTGTATAAGTTTCCATTTTCCCAATAAAAATGTTTTTTAAAAATGAATCCTAAATCAAGCAAATCACATTATTTTTCTAAACTCCAACTGATCTTCACCCAATCAATTAATATTTTATTGACCAATAGATAAGGCCAAACACTTTTGGTGGGATTTTTTTTAGCACTTTTGTTTTTAAATGTGTAATGAACTCATTCATTATGTGTTTGTAAACATTCATATGAAATTTGCTGAATTCCTACATGTTCTCATTAAATGCTAAAAGATATTGTGAATACCACAGTAGAAAATGGCATCTATTCGCCTTTGAAAATTTGCAGCCAAATTTGAAAGATGAGATTTACATAGGAACATAACAGAAGTCTGAATACTCAATAAATTAATGTGCTCCACTAATCAAACTTACAGATTTTTAATGATCTCTGAACAAAACTGAACCCAACCAATTTATCATTCAATCCAAATTCCTATATCTCTCAATTTATTTCATTTATAATTATTATTATTTTATTACTGCCTCAGTTTTGTTTTAAACAGTGTGTTGTTGCCTGAAGTCCTTTAAACATATAAGCAGGCAGACTGTGAATTGACTCCACATGATCCTCTCTCCTAGGGTTCATACCTTGTCTAATACCCTCCCCTTGTGTGTGGCTTTCTAATCAATAGAATATAACCAAGATCATGGGATGTCCTGTCACTCCTGTGGTTACATTATGCTATGTACCACTCTGTCTTACTAGGAGACTTACTCTAGAGACTCTCCATACTGCCTTTATGAATTAAATGGCTATGCTGGGAAAGTCCACATGGCAAGAAGCTTCAAGGACTTGCAGACAGTTGCTAGGAGTTATGGGTGGTTTCCAACTAACAGTCTGCAAGAAGTCAGGGCCCTCAGTCCTGCAGTCACAAAGAAATTAATCCAGCCAACAACTTGAGTGAGATTGAAAACAGATTCCTCCCCAGTCAAGCCTCCAGATAAGAAGGCAGCCCAGCCAAAACCTTAATTACAGCTTGGTGAGATCCTAAGCAGAAGACCAGCCAAGCCATGCCCAGACTCCTGACCACAGAAAGCGTGATATAATAAATTATGTATGCTATTTTAAGCCAATACATTGGTGGTGATTTTTACAAAGCAGTAGAAAACTATCACAGCAGAAATTTTAAAACAGTAATATGTAAGAGTTCACTAGTTCACTTGAATCCTTCTATGCCTTGTTAAAAAAAAAAAAAAAAAGCAAGGCCAGAATGTCTTTAAAAAAGACTTCTATTCCACCCTAAGAAGAACAATTTTGGGGGGTTTAGTCAGATTTTTAGGAAGACACGGTAATTCCAGAGGAAGCAACCAAGGAAAATTGGCATGTGCTATAGCTGAGTACAAAAGAAAAAAATGGACAGTATATATCCATTAATCTTCAAATTTTATTTTATTTTATTTTTAGAGAAAGACAGAGCAAGTGGGAGGGAGAAGCAGAGGGAAGGAGAGAGAGAGAATCTTAAACAGGCTTCACACCCAACACAGAGCCTGATGTGGGGCTCTATCTCATGACCCTGAGATCATGACCTTTGCCAAAATCAAGAGTCACATGCTTAACTGACTGAGCCACCCAGGCACCCCAATCTTCAAATTTTAAAGCAACATTGCACTCCTGGAACACTTAGTCATTATTTATTAACCTTTTAATATATTGTTGGATTCAATTTGCTAAAATTTTATTTATTTATTTATTTATTTATTTATTTATTTTTAAAGATTTATTTATTAATTTATTTGACAGAGAGAGACAGCCAGCGAGAGAGGGAGGGAACACAAGCAGGGGGAGTGGGAGAGGAAGAAGCAGGCTCCTAGCGGAGGAGCCTGATGTGGGGCTCGATCCCAGAATGCCAGGATCACGCCCTGAGCTGAAAGCAGATGCTTAACGACTGTGCCACCCAGGCACCCCTCAATTTGCTAAACTTTTAAGAAGTTTTGGATCTATGTCTATGAGGGATATTGGTTTGTAGTTTTCTTACAATGTCTTTGTGTGATTTTTGTATTTAAATAGTGCTGTCCTCATAGAATAAATTGGGAAATATTCTCTCTGCTTCAATTTTCAAGTTTTCTATATTGTTATGATATTTTCATACTTTTTTCCATCAATATGGAGAGAGTATTGAAATTTCTGGCTAAAATTGTGGACTTATAAGTTCTTTCAGTTCTGTCGGTTTTTGCTTCACGTGTTTTCATGTGTGTTGTTAAATGTTTAAATATTTAGGATTGTCATGCACCCTTGATAATAGTCCCCTTTATGATTATAAAAGGGCCTTCTTTATCCCTGGTAATATTCTTCCCTCTGAGATCTTCTTTGTTTGATACCATTATAGCCACTATATCTTGCTTTTGATTAGTGTTAGTATGCTATACCTTTCTCCAATCTTTCATTTTTAATCTTTTTTGTGTCTTTATATCCAAAGTAGGCTTCTTGTAGACCATTTAAATTTAATGTGACTATTAATTTGGTTGCGTTTACTATTTGTTAACAACTATTTGTTGTTTTATTTATATTTGCCCTATCTGTTCTCAGTACCCTTTTTCTTCTTTGTCTGCCTTTTATAGTTTTTTACTTGATTTTTATGATTCCACTTTATCTCCCTAATATCATATTAGTTATAATCCTTTGTTTCAGTTTGTGTGTGCACGTGTGTGTGTGTGTGTGTGTGTGTGCGCGCGCGTGTAAATGATTATCTTAGGATTTACTTATCACAAAAGTCTACTTATCAGTAAAGGATACCTTTATTCTCCTGGACATAATGTGTCTTTTTTTTTCTTGAAAGAGAGCAAGAGAGCGCATGTGTGGGGTGAGGGTGGGGAAGGGGCAGAGGGAGAGGGAGAGAGAGAATCTCAAGCAGGCTCCACATCCAGCGCAGAGCCCATTGCAGGGCTGGATCTCACCACCCTGAGATCATGACCTGAGCCAAAATCTAGAGACTGACACTCAACTGAGAGCCACCCAGGTGCCCATACTGTGCCTTTTTTTTACTGGATGTTTTTACTATTTTTATCATTGATTTAATATTTTCCCCTTATTGCTGTGTTCCAACATTTTCTCTTTATCATTTTTATTATGGTGAGCATTTTTCATAATTCTTGTGCTTGAAGTTTATTAAGCTTCTTGAATCTCTGGGTTTATTATTTTCAGCTATTACTTCTTCAAATAGTTTTTTTATTATTATTATTATTCCTCCCTTTTACTCCTCTTCTTTGGAGATTCCAAGTACATATATATTAGACTGCTTGAAATTTCCCACAATTCACTGATGCACTGCTGATTTTTTTTTCCAGTCCGTTTTCTACCTGTGTGTATTAGTTTCCTAGGACTGACATAAGAAATTACCACAAACTGGGGCTTAAAACAACAAAAATGTATTCTCTCATAGTTCAGGAGGTCAGAAGACAAAAATCAAGGTATTGGCATGATTGGTTCCCTTTGGACACCGAGGGAGAAACTGTCATATGCCTCTCTCCTAGCTGCTGGCGGTTTCCAGCAATCCTTGGCATTTCTTGACTTGTTAACACATCATGCAACTCTCTGCCTCCAACTTCACATGGCCTTCTTCCCTTCTTAGACTTTCCTCATTTGTTGCCTTTCTCTCAGGGATCACTGTGGTTCACTACCGGATGTCAATTGTCTGAAAACTGTCTTTTTATATATTTTGTTGTTGTTGTTGTTGTTGTTTTAATTGTCAGCCAGGAGAGTAAATATGCTCTCCTCTCAATCTTGCCCAGAGGCAGAAGTCTTCCACTTATCTTAAGTAGTATGTAATTGGCATACTCTTTCCATGAAATTTGGATTTTCTCATTCTGAAAATTACATTTATGTCTCACAAGAGCAACATCTCTCATAGAATTAAATCACTAAAGGAAAAACCCAGGGTTGTTTTTTAATATCTAATTAATAAATAATTATTATAAATGATAATATTAATAATTAATAACAATTAATATGATACATAATTTGTACAATTATAGACTTACTCCTATTTTGAAGAGCTGAATATTCAAATCATTCAGCTGTACATTTCAGACTGTTGGGATGCACACCAATGTTGTCTAGGGATAGATACTTTTACACTGTAGAATCCAATATATGTAACTTTTCAGGCCCTTTAAATGAGGGAGAAATTGAATTCAAACTGTTAAATTGTATTTTATCTTAACTCTTCCATTTTGTAAAGAAATCATGTGTTGTTTGTTTAGTTTCTCAAAGGTCTTTTTCCCAGAACAATGTGGAATTTGAATACTAATAAATTATATAAAGTAGGTATGGATTTCTGCTAATGCACACTGGTAGCTGCCTATAACAAGACCTTTTAAAGTCTAGTAAATGACAGAAAATCTTCTATTTAGGGGATACCCTAAACCCATTTAATCACAGTCTCTGTGCTTTCAAAGGGTACCACCCAAAGGATCCTCTTTAGTGACTTACGAGGAAGGAATGGTTTATCATTCACTTACTCTGATTTTTATTTTCCTTCAAAACATTTGTTAAGTGGTTAACCCAATGAGAAAGTAGATACTAAGTTTGAATGTTATAAGTTTCCTGTAGTGTAGTCCAGTCAAGGAATACAAGGAGAAAAGTCCTAAGTATAAGAAAGCAGATGATGTAACCAAGCACCAGCATGAGAGGGCTCACAACTCTACCCACACATTTTAAGCCTCCCATATATCTGTCCCTGCAAGCCCGGACATTCCTTTAGCCTACAGCTGCTTTGGGTAGTGAGATCGCTTGACTTGCCATGGCAAGGTTTTGTCTATTATGAATATACAATAGCGAAAATTATGTGAATAGACCCAATTGTATATTATGCCATGTCCCACTAGGACCAGGCAGAGTAAAGATGGTGAAAAAGACTGCAGTGCAGACCCATAATTAAATAGACTCTCTCCACTATGTTGGGAAAAGACTGTTAATTGGGACATGTAGCCTTTTCTAAGATTGGTGTGTTGGATGCCAAAAATGGAAATAGTGACATTCTGAGTCATCCTTATGTCAGGCATTAGATATTTATTCCTTCAGGAAACAAATTTTTTTTTTAAAGATTTTATTTATTTATTTGACAGAGATAGAGACAGCCAGCAAGAGAGGGAACACAAGCAGGGGGAGTGGGAGAGGAAGAAGCAGGCTCCCAGCAGAGGAGCCCGACGTGGGGCTCGATCCCACAACGGCGGGATCACGCCCTGAGCCGAAGGCAGACGCTCAACCGCTGTGCCACCCAGGCGCCCCCAGGAAACAAATTTTTAACCAGAAATTAGTTCTAATTTCATAGCCAAGTCTCAACCCCATAGAAAGTTTCTTCTCAAACCCATCATATTTCTACTTCCAGAAACAACTTTAGGTTATTCAAGGAAGAGAGTTTCTGACTTTTTCTTATTGTTTAGATGGCGTTTACCTATTGCTGAGCTACAAAGGACATCTCCTATTTCTTATTTTATTCTCAAGAAAAAAAATTTCCAAAGAAAAACATTTTTTCATTTGTGTCTCTAACATTGAGCTAGTCTTCAGGGTTTGTTTGCCGGGTGAAATAGAACAGAAATTACTGTTAGAGCCTGAAGTCTGCCTCTCGGTGTTTTCAACATAATCGTGAACACTTTGTGTGCTGGATCTCACTTGTTTCCTTATCTGTCACATTTGATTAGAAATTGCAATACTGGTGTACTATTGTTCAGTCCTTGAGAGAGACATACTTGTTTAATACTGTAAGAGCGGGGGGTTTAGCACCTTGTACCTAGAAACCAGTATGAATAAAGCAATTATTAATAGGTATAATAATACTAAGAATCAATACTACTTTTTTATAGTGCTCATACTTACTTGGTCATCTTGAACAAATACAAATATGGCAGAGAAAGAACCAGCTTCATAATTTACCGAATTCAACACAAAATGTAAAATACCTTGTTCAAAAATGCTTAAAAATTTCACAACAGAGGGATGCTTAGGTGGCTCAGTCAGTTAAGCGTCTGCCTTTGGCTCAAGTCATGATCCCCAGGTCCTGGAATCGAGTCCCGCATAAGGCTCCTTGCTCAGCGAGAAGCCTGCTTCTCCCTCTGCCTGCTGCTCCCCTGCTTGTGCTCTCTCTCTCTCTGACAAATAAATAAATAAAATCTTTTAAAAAGTCATTATTAAAAAAAAATTTCACAACAGGGCATTAAACCAAGCAGAAGCCCTTCTCAATGCAGGACCCTCTGTGACTGCAGAAGTCTGAGTCACTCACACTCACTGAGACCAAAGTCAATGCTAAGACCCATTCACACCTTTCTGCTAAATTTTTTACCTATTCGGGTGATTGAAGATTGATCTCAGGGTGATGAGTTCAAGCCCCATGTTGAGCTCCATGCTGGGTGTGGAGCCTACTTAAAAGAAAGAAAGAGAGAAAGAGAGAGAGAGAGGAAGGGAGGGAGGGAAAGTAATAAGTAAAACAGGGGCACCTTGGTGGCTCTGTAGGTTAAGCATCTGCCTTCTGTTCGGGTCATGATCCCTGGGTCCTGGGATCAAGCCCTGCATCAGGCTCCCTGCTCCCTCTGCTGCTCCCCTTGCTTGTGCTTTCTTGCTTTCTCTGTTAAATACATAAATAAAATCTTTAAAAAATAATAAGTAAAACATTCTACATTTTTAAAAATTCTACATTTTATAAATTAGATAATAATCATTATTTAATTATTGAGTTTAATGGTATTTTGGGTCAGACCATTTAAAATGGGTTTTAATATTTAAATAATAAGTGAATCCCAAACTGTTAAACTCTTCTATGATTCTGATAATTCCTCCATCTGAAATCAGTTAATCAGTATAGAAATCAACATTAATACTGGTGAAATGGGTGAGAGAAGGCAATGGTGCTGAAGAAATTAATATTTTGATATCTCATGACTGCATACAGCAAAGACATTGTAACTAACCTTTTGTCTTAGTCGATTTGGGCTGCTATAACAAAATATCATAGACTGGGTTTCTTATAAGCAACAGAAATTTATTTCTCACAGTTCTGAAGGCTAGAAGTCCAAGATCAAAGTGCCAGCAAATTTGATGTATGGTGAGGAGGCTGCTTCCTGGTGCATGAATGACCATCTTCCTACTATATCTTCACATGGCAAAGAGCAAGAAAGCTCTCTGGGGTTGCTTTTTAAAGGGCATTAATCCCATGGTGGGAACTTCACCATCATGATGTAATTACCTCCCAAATGCCCACCTCCAAATACCCTCACATCCGGGATTAGGTTTCAACAAATGAATTGGGGGGGGGCAGTCAGTTTATGGTGCCTCTATTAAAAAAATTACCATATATTGTAGGTCTGTGAGCCAGGCACTGTGACAAGCATATTAATTTGTTAGTCCTCCTAGCAGCATTATGCAGTAAGTAAAGGAAGAGTGGATATTCGTGAATGTAAAGTAAGTCATTTACATGGACATCACAGAAAGAATGCCATCACAAATGGCATTAGGAACTGTTATCAGTCATGATCCAGGAACCCTCAAACATTAAATAGGGTAACTGAAAAGAGTTTATTCAAGGAACTATTTTCGAAAGCATGAGCAGATTTTAGAGAAGCTCCTGAGGGATAAAGTAGTACCTTGTGTGTTTAGCAACAGCAGGAGCCCAAAGGGGGAATAGAGGTCATGATGACCTGCAAAAGGTAACAGTCCAGAAGGTCTTGTGAAAGGAACTGTGGCCTCCATTAGAAGAACATAGCCAGCTGGTGGTGACTTTACAGGGAGCGAGCGGGGAAAATAAATGCTCAGACCTCACTCTCCTTCCTTCCACAGATTTCCTACTGGAAATCTCCCCACAGACCAAGTTCAACCAGAGGCCACAAGATACGGGAGCTTAACATACAGTCTAGTGGTTCTTAAACCTTAGCAGGCATCAGAAGCACTTGCCGCTGCCTTGATAAAATAGAGTGCTGACCCACCCCAAGGGGTTCTGATTCAGTAGGTCTGGGTAGGGCCTGAGAATCTGCATTTCTAATAAGTCCCCAGGCCACAATTGGAAAACCACTGATTTCATCTAAACAGGTCAAACTCTTAGAGCCCAAAGCAGGGTAGAGAGGAAGGGTGGAGTGTACAATTGGAAGTCATCCAGTACAGGAACAATGGAAGCTGGTTTGAAGACAACAGGCTTGTTTGTTATCATGAAAACAGCTGTGTCTGATGTTAGCTCTTTTGTTCTTTTTTTTTCCTGCGTGAATGCTAAAAGATTTATTTTGTTGCCTTGCTGCAAGCAAAGACAAGCTTGTCATATTTTCAAAGTACCTCCCAAATAGTCTCTTTAAAGCCCCCAACTTCAGACAATGTCTAGTCTAGACTGCCTCTCACTGGCCAGATTTGGTGCCTACAAGAAGGGTATTGACAGGCAGGATAATAAAGAGCCTTAATTTTTCCTTATACCAGTGTTCAAGATCCTAGAATGCTCTCTGGGAAGGAAAATCTAGAAAATTGACAGCCTCAATGCTAAATCTATAACAGATGCTTATGAATATCCTGACTATAAGAAAATATTAAGTTCTGGTGAGTGGGATAATCAATCAAAACTTGTATAACTGCCCATTGGGTGTAGAGATTACTTTTAAAAAAATAAAATCTTTTTTAAAAAGTGGGATGGGCGACTGGCTGGCTAGGTCAGTAGAGCATGTGACTCTTGATCTCAGGGTTGCAAGTTTGAGTCCAATGTTGGATGTAGAGATTACTTAAAAAAATAAAATCTTAAAAAAAAATAAAAAGACTTGTAGAACTGAAATATATGGCTTAAGAGGATAGCCCAGTTACAACACAGAGTTGGTTACTACTAGTCCTTAATGTGTTTCCATTGAAGGCCAACAATGACATTATGCTGAAAACAATGTTTCTTCCTAGCAAAGAAGAAACAGAATGTAAAACTAAGAGCTCAAATTTTACCCTGTATTATGTAAACAAAATAAAGCATATCAGATTAATGAATGAACTACTGGGAAAACTTGAAGACAATGGCTTAATCTGTGTTTGATAGTGAAAAACTTGTATCCATTTCCAACAGAGATCTCAGGACACCTAATTTATATAAAAAATGAAAAGCTCTCAAGCAATACGTGCCCTCCCTACCACCCATCACCAGTCTATCCCATTCCCCCACCCCCCTCCCCTCTGAAGCCCTCAGTTTGTTTCTCAGAGTCCATAGTCTCTCATGCTTCATTCCCCCTTCTGATTACCCCCCTCCTTTCTTTATCCCTTTCAAGAAACGTCGGGGCCCCTGGGTGGCTCAGTCAATTAAGCATCTGCCTTCAGTTCAGGTCATGATCTCAGGGTCCTGGGATTGAGACCCGTGTCAGGCTCCCTGCTCAGCAGCGGAGTCGGCCTCTCTCTCTGCCCCTCCCCCTCCCCCTGCTCATGCTCACTCTCTCCCTCTCTCAAATAAATAAACAGGATCTTAAAAAAAGGAAAAAGAAACATGTCAAACTATAATTACCTAATTTATCCCCTCAGAAGCTTAATGTTAGCTTTTAGCTGTCTACTTAATAAACACAGTATTTGGGGGATTTTTTAGATTTTTATTAATTTAATATTTGTATGATGTGCACTTTTTCTGCTTTACCTGGGGAAAAAACTGATGAGAGGTCAGAATTAGGTTGAGATCAGTTATGAAAATCAGAATCCTAGTTTGCTGCATTCCTGGGGGGAAAGGAAGTGGGAGTTGTTAACCTGCATATTCTCCATTTATTTACTTATTACAGGCAACTTTCTTTTTTTTTTTTTTAAGATTTTATTTATTTATTCGTCAGAGAGAGACAGAGAGCACACAAGCAGGGGGAGCAGCAGGCAGAGGGAGAAGCAGGCTCCCTGCGGATCCCAGAACCCTGGGATCATGACCCAAGCCAAAGGCAGACGCTTAACTGACTGAGCCACACAGGTGTCCTTATAGGCAACTTTGTAAACACTTTAATTCCAAATACTAGCTTAAGAATCAAATCAAAGAATGATTCCATTCAAAAGGTCATCGGGTTCATCAGCTTTTTAGCGGCCATAGTGTTCATCTAAGAAATTGGGCTTCACAATGTGTCCTTCAAAAGTGAGATTATGCTGCTGAGAAAATGATGTTGTATTAAACAGGAAAAGAACGGATACACCTATATCCACTAAACTGCACACGAAGTTGGATTATTTGACCAAATAACAGAAATTAAGTCAGTCCAAAGATGGATAATTGTAAGCCATTCTGCCCACAACTTTTTTGTATATTCCTCAGAAAACAACAGCTTTGTACTAATTGCACAGAAAGCACAACCCTAGCCATTGTTTGAGCCACCATACATATTCTGGAGCTCCACGGTCAGATGAACTGAGGCTAAGTGGATGTTGTTAGTCTGGTCAAGAGTCTAAATCACAGTGCTGGGGTCAGGGGGGCTAACTCTGGGCTGTTATCTTTTCCTAAGAGGGTTGAATAAGTAGATTAGGCATGAAATGAGAGCAAAACATCTGGAGGAAAATGGTCACCGGCTGAATAGCAATATCATTTTTTAAAAAATAAAATTAAATTAATACCAATTGCCATAAAAATTTCAAATAGCAGTGAAAGACATAAACTGAAAAGTAAAAGTACCTTTATCCTTTATGATAGATAATTTTATGTATCAACTTGACTAGGTCACATGGTGCCCAGATGACTCGATTAAACATTACGGGTGTGGGGGTGCCTGGGTGGCTCAGTCGGTTAAGCGTCCGACTCTTGATTTCAGTTCAGGTCATGATCTCAGGGTCATGGGAAAGAGCCCTGCACTGGACTCTGCACTTAGTGTGAAGTCTGCTTGTCCCTCTCCCTCTGTTCCTCCCTTCACTCGCTCTCTCCTTCTCTCTCTCTCAAATAAGTAAATAAAATCTTAAAAAAACAAAACAAAACAAAACATTATGGGTATGTCTGTGAAGGTGTTCCTGGATAGGATTAACATTTGAAACAGAAGACTGAGTAAAGCAGATTGCCCTCCCCAGTGTGGGTGGGCATCATTCAATTCATTGAGGGCCTAAATAGAATAGAAAGGCAAAGGAAGGGAGAAATCCCTCTTTCTGCCAGAGAATTTGAGCTGGAATATCAGTCTTCTTTTGCCCTTAGACTGGGATTTACACTTAGCTTCCCTGCTGCCCAGGTCTTCAAATTCAGACTGAATTACACTACCGGCTTTCCAGAATCTCCACGTTGCAGACAGCAGATTGTGGGACTTCTCAGCCTCCACAATCACCTGGGTGAATTCCTTATACCAAATTTTATATATAGATATATATCCTATTAGTTATGTTTCTCTGGATTAATTACCCAATTAATATACCTCTCTTCAACTCCTAATCATAACAGTTTTCCCCATTGTAGCTTTTCTTTTGTAGTCTTCTAGGAATTTTCTATGCAAATTTAAAAATGTTAATATATTTATCTTTTGTTTATACACAAATGAGATTATACTCTATACATTGATCTACAAATTGTTTTTCATTTAACACATATTAGAGATTTTGCTATAGTGGTACATATAGACCTACCTCATAGAATGTATTACCACACAGAAGGTAGTTATCATAATCTAATCAATCAGTTCCTTGTTGATGGATATTCAGTTGTTTCTAGGTTTTTGCTATTAAAAACAATTTGCAATTAAAACTACCATTTCTCACCTATCATATTGACAATCCAAAAGTTTGAATGCGTACTCCTATCAGCAAGGTAGAGGAGAAACGGGCATTCTTGTATATTGTTGGTAGGGATGCAAAATAATACAACCTCTATGGAGAAGAATCTGGCAATAGCTAGCAAAATGACATCTACACTTTCCCATTAACCAAGCAATTCCATTTTTAGGAATTTATTACAAAAATATACTTGCCAAAACACTATAGCGGATGCTGTGTTGGATTATCCAGATGCCTTCTTTATGACATGGGCTATGGGTGATCCCCTCTTGTGAATGTAGAAGCAGATGGTTCTGAGATGAGATCCTCTCTAAAAATTATCTTTTGCTGAAGAGAGCCTCCTGCCAATCCACATCCAGTGACTGTTCTATTAAGGAGTACAAGGACCCTGCCCCTTGCTTCAAGAAAAAGCAATTCTAAAGAATCATCTAGCCCCAGAGCTCCCCAGGGGATTGGCAGAGGCCTTTGGTGCAACTCCACTGTAGTTCAACTCTTCCCAAGGCCCAGTGCTACTGATACTTACTTAACTCCTTCAAAGGCTATGATCTCAAAAGCACTCACCAATAGCTTCCTGCATGTAAATCCCTGCTCAGAATCTGTTTCCTAGGGAACCCAATTGGTTGGTGCCAGAATGGTCCAAGGAAGCAGACTCAAAAATGGGTTTTTAGAGCTGAGGACCACATCACTGCTGGTAGATGGAACACTGATAGTATCTAGCATGAGTAGCAGTACAATTATTAAAAGGGTACATGTGGTAAACTGGAATGGGACACTGTGGAAGGGAATTTACTAACAGTTGTAATACCTCAGGCTTTTGTGGAAGTACTAATTATAAGGACAACAGAATCAAATCACTGTTGTTGAGTGTCATTAATGAACTGGAAAAAAACAATCAAAAGCTGAGGATAACTATTAATTTAAAGAGAAACATAAAACTCAACACTCAGAAATCCTCCTGGGTAGCAGAAAGAGACTCTTATCCCCTGAATGCAGAGGACAGAAGAATCTGAAGATCAGGCTCAGGATTTAATTAATTATGAGCTGCAGAATTCTAGAGAAAGGTGAATTCTCTGTTCTGCAAAGTCTGACATGTCAAAATCCCTGGTGGAGAAAGATGTTATGGTCAGAGCCCTGTTGAGATCTGGGGATATCTCAGTTGATTCACTCAAAAACCTTGAAACCTCTGATCATCCCCTTGAAGCCTCTGGGCCTACATAAATGGCCTACTCCTCTCAGTTAAAAATTAGCCTTCCATCCCACCACTATTGCTTGGAGACAAAGCATGCCCTCCCCTCGAGATCAAACCCTTCTTCTCCTCATGACCATCACCAATACCAAGGGTCAGCCTTGATATAACCCAGAAGAGGAAGTGCTAGGCCTGCCAAGGAAGGAAAGGGACCACATGCTAAAGGAACTGGAGGAATTAGCCAGTGTGTACCAGCAGGAGTTGGGAAAGTACATCTAAAACTGGATTCTGAGGGTAATGGATCAGTGGAAATGGAATATCAGGTTAGACAAAGTCAGTTTCTCAATATGGGAACACTCTCCTGGGATAAAGGATTTAGCAAGTTGGCTAGAACCCCAAGAGACAGTGCCAAAGTGATGAAAAATAAGCACCAGAATGACTGACAAGCTCAGTGTTGACCATCCTCTATAGTCAAAGCTCAGAGTAAAAGACAGTGTTATAGAACTAGTCTTATTGATGGCAATGGGATGATAGGCTTCCAAATTACAGAGGCTAGGTGATGAAGCTAAGCTACTAGAAGCAAGGTGGGCACAATTATCACAAGGAACAAGTTCATTGTGGAAGTTGGTGGAGGAGCAGGTGGTGGTGAGGACTGAACCACAGAAAGATACATTTAATAGAGCACAGTATCCTTGGGGCTAGTTAAATAGGCAACCAACAAAAGTATTGCTCAATCTAAATGACGAAAAGAAATCAAAGATGCATGAAACAAGAGGCTGAAGGTAACTACATACACCAATAAAAAGCTGTAATCCCTTGCTTGATTCCAAGACCTGAGCTAGTTCTCAGACTCACAACCCTCTGGCTAAAGAAGAAGCCAGGTTCCAAGGAGGAATGATTCTAAAACATCACAGCAAGTATATGGAGGAACAATTCTCTTGTTCTTTACCAAAGAATAGAAACATCATAAATATTAATCAATATGGAACTGATTGGCTAAGCTGTGGTTCATCCAAACATGGAATACTATGCACCTGTGAAAAGGAATGAGGCATCTCTTTATATGCATATATGTAGGGATCTCAGGAAAATATTATTAACTGAAAAAATAAGGTACAGATCATTGTACATAGTATGTTAACTTTTGTGTAAAAAGAAGAAATACTAAAATATAAACATACTTCATTTTACTTCCAATTTAAATTAGTGAAAGCTAAACTAAAAACAAATATAAATAATCTTCTGGGAGCAGGGATGGGGACAGAGTGAAAAAGACAAGAGAACAAAAGTAACTTGTTTACAGCATCCAAAGGAACAGGAGTTGCCTTGAAGAGTTTTCACTGGCCAAAGAAGAACAATTTGAGCATGAAAAATAATTTGTCTCCAATTGATTAAAATACAACAAATAAAACAACAAAACAAAACTCAATAAATACATATAAATCCATGAATTTGTAATTAAATAAATTTTTTAAAAACTTCATTCATGGGGCGCCTGGGTGGCACAGTGGTTGGGCATCTGCCTTCGGCTCAGGGCATGATCCCGGCATTATGGGATCGAGCCCCACATCGGGCTCCTCTGCTATGAGCCTGCTTCTTCCTCTCCCACTCCCCCTGATTGTGTTCCCTCTCTCGCTAGCTGTCTCTATCTCTGTCAAATAAATAAATAAAATCTTTTAATAAAAAAAACTTCATTCATTACCTTAGAAGTTTGCTAAGGCACACATACTTAATGTTCTGAAAAATTAATGAGTGAAGAAAAAGAATCAAGAATTTATCCTGCTTTCATATATAAAATATATTCCAGAGTAACCAAATAGTTGATGAGGGAAAGTTCTTCTTTATAGAAATTCAGCTAATAATACATTATTATTTTGGAACCCCTAGTGAAATAATGGATATAAGCAACAATCATCAATCAGTACTGAAACCCTAGATAAAAGGTTAATGGAAGATTTCTAGTGGGTGGATCAGGCTAGCAGTACTAACAATGAGACAACTGTTAGTTATCTCCTCATGGATATAATAGGAAGCACAAGGCACTGTCTATGAAATATCCTACCCCTATCCCCAAATCAAACTTGATTATAAACAAGCTTTTATAACTTAAAATCAATTTTTAGGAAACACAGGGTATAGAAGAACAAGTTAAATGACACCATGAGGCAAAAATGAGCCCAAGTCCAGAATGCAAAGATTATATGGATGAATAACCCAGTTTCTTCAACAAATTAGAAAAGAAAAAGAAGTAGAATTATTACAGATTAAAAGAAACTTGATAAATATAACAACCCAAAGCAATATATACAGTTTGGATCATGTATTTTCCTATTGCCACTATAACAAATTTCCACAAACATAGTGGTTTAAACAACACAAATCTTATAAATTTATTATCTTCTGGAAATCAGAAGTCCAAAATTGGGTCTTACAGGGCTAAAACCAAGGTATTGGGCCTGCATTTCTTCTGGAAGCTATTGGGGAGAATCAGTTCCTTGCCTTTTCCAGTTTCTGGAGGCTATTTCTTAGCTGATGGCCCCCTTCCAGTAACAGAACCACTCCAACATCTACCTTTGCCATCATCTTCTTCTCTAACTCTGACTTTCATACCTCTCTCATATAAGGACCCTTGTTATAATATTAAGCATACCCAGATAATCTAGAATAACATTCCCATCTCAGGATCCTTAAATTAATTATATCTGCAAAGTTGTTGTTGCCATATAAGGTAATTCATTCATAGTTTCCAGGGATTAGGATATGGACATTTAATGAGGGCAGAAGGTATTATTCTGCCTGCCACAAATATTTAAACAAAACAACTGTAAAAGACATTTTTCACAGAACTGGGAAAATGTGACCATAGATTAGGTATCATATATGGGAACTGTCATTAATTTTTTAAGATATGATCATGGCATTGTGGTTTTCACTGTAAGCCATCTGTTAGAGATTGGATACCTACTGAATTATTTATGGGCTAAATTATACGATATTTGGTATTTACATTAAAATTTGCTTTAAAAGAATAAGGGAAATAAATGAAAGGCAAAATACTAAAAATTATTAAGAGTTGGACTATGGTCACATAAGGTTCAGATTAATTTTTCCTCTACTATTGCATACACTTGAAAATGTCTACAATAAAAAATTATTTAAAAATCAAAGATTATTTAATTTTTTTTAAAAAAAGGAATGGAAAGGAAAGGGGAGAATCCTTGTCCACATATTTTTGCATACCAGTGTGAATGTATGGTAGAATAAATTTTTAGACACAGAATTGAATCTAAAATATTGTAACACTGCTTTACATATATACTAAGGTTGAACAATTAAATGAACAGATGGTAGATGAGCCAGTTTCTCACTGTCAGAGGTGAAAGTTGCAGACAACAAGGAAAGATAGAATGAATGCTGTAGTAATGGATTAGAGTTGGAGACATTAGTATGAACTCATATTTAACTTACTATTTGTACAGATATATACAGGCCAATTGTAGATGTATAGGCATAAATATGTACACATATATATTTACCTCACTCTGAACACTGAGAGGTAACCACACCTCAGCAATAAAGAACCACCTCAGCACCCCCATCTTGGTTTCTAAATACCATTTTCCAATAAAAGAAACCAAGGATACTTGGGAAAATAGCTGATTCTAAGATTGGGGTGGAAAAAGAAAATAGAAGATAAACTTGAGGGGCATCTGGGTGGCTCAGTCAGTTAAGCACCTGCCTTCAGCTCAGGTCATGATCCCAGAGTCCTGGGATCGAGCCCTGAGTCAGGCTCCCTGCTCAGCGGGGAGCCTGCTTCTCCCTTTTCCTCTGCCTGCTGCTCTGCCTACTTGTGCTCTATCTATCTCTCTGTCAAATAAATAAATAAATAAAATCTTTAAAAAAAAATAAAAGATAAACTTAGATCTCTTGTAGTGTCAGAAAGGAAGCTCACACAAACAAACAAACGAAAAAGATGGAGCATGTCAAGGAGACACAGAAGCCAACCAGAAAGAGCTCCCAGAGGCCAAAGCTGGAATGATTTGAGCACTAAAACAAATAACATAGTATTGAATTATAACCCCAAATTATAAAATAAATATACATGAGACCATACTTATATGAATAAATGGTTGAACAAACAAATGAGAAGAGACTAATCATTCTTACTGTGGCATAAATTATTCCTCAATAAAGTTTAAAAGGAAAAAATGTATTTATTCAGTCAATTTATCAGTGGTGCTTACAGTTTAAATAAACTCTTAAGAAATTTTGGACAAATTGTATTTGCAAATTTTAACTCCAGGCTACTGGGCAAATAGAGATTTTCCCGTTCTCCATCTCAAGAAGTTTTAGAGTACTATTTCCCATATATCTAGTAGATAGACCATTCTTTAGCTATCCCAAGGGGATATGCATTAAGAGTTTTGAAATCAATTGGCTCAAGTATAAACCATAGACCTATGTTCAAGCATAACTGCGAAAGGAGGGATTATGCTTGAGTAGAGCTTCCATATAAGATTATGTTTTGCAAATTCACTTCAGCCACTGATATCAAAATCTCAAAATACTGAAATGTCTTGTTTAACATTTTCCTTAAGGCCAGAAGCATAGCACCTCCTCATAAGTAAAATCTTAATATCTCCACATAATGCTGACTTCCATTGTATTGTCCATATGAACTCTACATCATCATGTTTCAGAGAATTGCCATATGTCATATGAATACCAAACTCTGGTCTAAAATCTTCTATAGTATTATCAATTCCAAAATATAAAGCAAAATTGATTTTGAGATTGATTACTAATTTCTACAAAACAGCTTTTTAAAACAACTGAAGAAATGTGTCATTTGTAAAAAACAAAGTTGCCACATTATATAACAACTCTACAGATACTCAGGACAGAATAATGTGTTTCACAGTTAAATTCAGATTAGTATACTTGGTTAATTGGACAGAGAAGCAATAATACACACTATACGTGTGTTACAGTCTTCTCCTTAATCAACAAATTATTGAGCACATTGTGTTAAGCAAAATACTGCAATTAGAAAAAGTAAAGCAGATAGATTCTTTACTTCTTATTCACTATGACAATGAATAATTAGTCACTATTTTCATATAAACTTTCCAACATTTACAATGGAAGGTGAAATTTTTTAAACTCTTAGCCATGAAAGCAATAAGAATAATGAAATGCTAAAATATGCACTATGTTTTATTGAAGTACACTTGAGTTACAGAAAATGACAGAGAATGGGGATTATGCAAAAAATCTAGAGACGTGAATGACAATAATAAATTGCTTAAAACTCCAGGTTACACTTTGATAAGTAATATCAATTACTATCTTTTGCACTGAAGAGATGAAGTCTTTAAGTAATTCTGCTCCCCACTCCACCCCCATTTTCCCTTTTCAGCTATAGTTTATCCAGTGATCTGAGATTCATACCGTCCTCATTCTCTAGGGAATAACATGAAAGTGATTGTTTGAAAATAAAAGGAGGGATTGAAATCCTATACTTCAGAAGACAGAACCAGTTACCTGACATTCAATACCAATCCTCGCTGTGTTAAGAATGTCAGTGTTTCACATGCCCCACTCAGGAAAAGAGTTGTTTCAATACACGCTTCTGTGGCTTCATTCAGTTTGGTTACGCCTCAGGGAGTTTAATTTCATGCAAAGCTTTCAGATAGCTCTTTCCAGTGATAGGAGGAAATCTGTACCATAAGGCAGCAATTGGAAGTTCAGGGAAAATGAAAGCAACCTGAACTGATCAGAACTTTGGCCTTGCCCTGAAGTTAGCCTTCAAGAACTGAGAAAGATGTAGTGTTGGCAACTCCTGAGATAATTTTTAAAATGTAAACATAATGGAATGAAAGATGATATGGTTGTATTGGGGCTTATATTATGGCTATAAAGGGAAATGGCAATGAGAAGTGAATGTCAGAGGTTTAACTAAACTGAACTGATTTCATGAGAGGCTTAAGAATCAGCCTGACTGGGAAAAGAGAGGTAAAACACCTGCACGACTAGTCCACACATGAACAATGCATTTATTTTCAAACAAAGAGCAGATAATACTCAAGCTTTGGAAGGGGAGATCTATTTTTCAGAGAAAGTATGGACACCTGAAAGAAACACAAGGGGCATTGTGTTTAGGAATGAAACATGTGATCTAGGGAAATGCCAGTTTATCCAAGGTTTGGCTGGGTTACTGCTTTGTTAAGAGAAAGGACATATTTTTGAAACAACTGTGATTAACTGAGGTTTAATGTGCCTTCTTGTAATTACCTATAATTTTAAAAGATTACATTGTAGCTTGTAAGCCTGGTTAAAGAACAAATCAGGTGATTTTTAATAAAATACAACACCACATGTGTTTTATTGTTTAGAATACAGAGGGACTCTATGCTTTGTTATTTACAAAGAGTAATTTTGTTGATTCAATTCAGCTTCTCTCTCCACCTTTGTTTCTTTTTTTTTTTTTAAGTTTATTTATTTAAGTAATCTCTACACCCAATGTGGGACTTGAACTCATGACCCTAAGATCAAGAGTCACATGCTCTTCCGACTGAGCCAGCCAGGCGCCCCTCCACCTTTGTTTCTTAATATGGTCATATTGCCATCAGTTATTTAATATTTCTCAAAGTTTATGTAATCTTGCAAAGTGACTGAAAAATCATTCTGTACAACTAGGATTTCAAGTAAGATAAACTGTCACAATTTATCTTTAGTGGGTCTTCTTGCTCCATGTTCTCCTTAATTCAAAGGATAACACCTGAGTGAATTTTTCTTATACATTCTAGAACTCATAGACCCAAGAATTCTGAGTCACAATTTAGCTCAAAGAATGAACACAGATTGCTAGTATTGCTTTTTGAGTCTCACGGCATTTCTGAACAAGAGGGCATTCTCCTAGCACTAGACTTCTTTACCTGTGTGACTTCACACAAGTTCGATAGTTAGCTTCTCCACCCTTCTTTTCTCCTTCCGTAAAAATGGGGAGCCAACTAAGGATTATTCTGAGTATTACATCTTATAGTTAGTGCTTATAAAAATTAACTAATACATTTACCTTTCTCTTTGATCAACATTGTTTCTTACATCTCACTCCTCTTCTGCATTTGGTTTTCTTCTGATTAAAGTACATCACTTAGTGTTCTTTCAGAAAGGATCTGTGAGTTTTGCTCTTAAATGATATTTCAGGTGGTTACTAACCTTCAAATAAACAGTTTACCTTGGGTCTCAGAAGTTATTATTTCACAGCTGTTTTCTGTTGATGCTAATGAAAAATCTTCCATCAGACTGTCATTCCTTTGTAAGCACTCTATTTTTTCTCTCTCTAAGACTGGAGAGGGATAACTGCAATTAAAGTAATTAAGTTTCCTTGTTGTGTACCCAGAGAATAGATAATGGTTAGTTTTAGATTTGTTAAGAAATGTATACACTTTAAGAAAACCACTGAAATTCTAGAATAAATAGCTATCAAACCAGTGGAGGGGGAGAGAATAAACAAAATTGATCAAATCAATTGAAGGAAAGTGAGAAAGGAGAAAAATCAGAGGAAGAAAATGGAGCAAATGGAAGTGCAAAATAAGATGACAAAAATAATTCTAAAGATGTCAATAATCACTAAGTGGGATACCTCACAAAATACAAAACAGAGACTCCAATACTGGCACTTTCTTAAATTCAGCTATATGCTTTTAACAAAAGATATTTAAAATATTTAAAAGATATTCAAAAGAAAAAAAGGAGAGAGGGAAACAAGCCATAAGTGACTCTTAATGATAGAGAACAAACTGAGGGTTGATGGAAGGAGGTCGGCAGGGGATGGGCCCGATGGGTGATGGGTATTAAAGAGGGCTTTTGTTGTGATGAGCACTGGCTGTTGTTTGTAAGTGATGAATCACTGAAGTCTACTCCAGAAACCAATATTGTACTGTATGTTAACTAAAATTTACATTTTTTAAAAGATTTTATTTATTTAGTCGACAGAGATAGAGACAGCCAGTGAGAGAGGGAACACAAGCAGGCGGAGTGGGAGAGAAAGAAGCAGGCTCATAGTGGAGGAGCCTGATGTGGGGCTCGATCCCATAACGCCAGGATCACGCCCTGAGCCGAAGGCAGACGCTTAACCGCTGTGCCACCCAGGCACCCCTAAAATTTATATTTTAAATTAATTAATTAATTAAAAAATGTTAGAGCACAGAAACATTGTAAGAGTAATATTATAGAAAAATATATAACAGAGGTTTCTGAAAAAATGGTAGAATAGGAAACACCAGGAATCTGTCCTCCCAACCTAGACAATAATTACACAGGCAGAATCTGTCTGGTGTAACTGTTTTAGAATTTTGCATTCTATTGAAGGCTTGCAACTTCCAGGGAAAGATTTGCAGTTAACATTGGCCAATCTCAGCAACTAGCATAGTAGTAGCTACCTATCTCACATACCCAGACATAGGGCAGGCACTGTGCACATGTTCTTGAAGCAGCTTGCACATAGCTTGTGGGAGCCACGGTGAGCAAAAATGACCCTGTCCTCCAAATATTGGGATCTATGCTCTGATCACTGATTGCTATTTCTGGGCACAGAGGTGAAAGAGGTGGGAAGACATTGTTGTTGCACCTCCCCACAGTGATGGAAGCCCCTTCCCTTTTGGCTGTAGTGACTTTCAGGGGGCCTAAAGAGCTGCCTCACCTCTTCATTTTTCTTTCTTTACCCTTTTGGAGTCAGACATGAAAGACTAGGACATTCAAAAACAACAGCAAACCCAGGGGAAGGGAAAAATGTGATTTCCAGAGTTGCCACATATTAGATTCAAATATCCAGTACTGAACAACAACAACAACAAAAATCACAAAGCATACAAAGAAATAGGAAAGAATGACCCATTCAAAGGAAAAAAATTAACCAACAGAAGCTGTCCCTGAAAAAAACCTCATGACAGACATACCAAAGACTTTAAAATAATTGTTTTAAAGATGCTCACAAAACTAAAAGAAGATGAAGTCAAGAAAAAGATGTATGGAAAAAATCAGAATATCAATACATAGAAAAGCTAAAAAGAAACCAAAAAGAAATTCTAGAGCTGAAAAGTATAATAATTGAAATGAAAAATTCACTAGAGGGATTCAAAGGCAGATTTGATCATGCAGAGAAAAGAATCAGTGAACTTGAAGACGGACAATGGAAGTTATCAAGTCTAAACAGAAACGAACAAACAAAAAAAAAAACTGAAGAAAAGTGAGCAGAGCCCAAGGGACCTCTGGTACAAATCAAACAGACCAACATACATTTCAGAAGTCCCAGAAGGAGAAGAGAGAGAAAGGGGGAGAGAAAATATCATGAAAAAACATGAATATAAACATCCAAGAAGCTCAACAATCTTCAAGTAAGATGAACTCAAAGATATGCACACTGAGACACATTATAGTCAAACTCAAAAGATAAAAACAAAGAGAGAATCATGAAAGCAGCAAGAGAGAAGTGAATCATCAAAAATATAACCAGCAGATTTCTCATCAGAAACTTTGGAGGCCAGGCAACAGCAGGCTGCTATATTCAAACTGCTAAAAGAAAAAAAAGAAACTGTCAACCAAAAATCCTAAATCTGACAAAACTGTCCTTCAAATGTGAGGGAGAAATTAAGATATCCCCAGATAAACAAAAACTGAGGCAGTCATTAAACCACTACTCCTGCCCTGCAATAAATGCTTAAGGGAGTCCTGCAAGGTGAAATAAAAGGATACTCGACAGTAACTTGAAACCATAAGGAGAAATAAAGATTTCAATAAAGGTAAGTACATAGGCAAATATAAAAGCTAGTATTGTTGTAATGATGATTTGTACCCGCACTTTTTATTTTCTTCTTTTAGAGCTTTTTTAAAAAGAATTTCTATAGAGTGGAGGGACAGAGGAAGAGGGAGAGAGAGAATCTGCAGCAACTTCACACTGAACATGGAGCCTAACGTGGGGCTCCACACTAGGCTTCACACAGGGATCAATCCCACAACCTTGAGATCATGACCTGAGCAAAAACCAAGAGTCTGACACTTAACTAACTGAGTTACCCAGGTGCCCCTGCACTTTTAATATTCTACATGATTTAAAAGACTAATACATATAAAGAAAAAATAATTATTAGCCTAAAAGCTAGTATTATTGTAACTTTGGTTTACAACTCCAAGTCTTGTTTTCTTCAATTTAAGAGACTAATACATTTCAAATAAGCACACAATCCAAGTATATGCTATCCAAAGACACAAATAGACTGAAAGTGAAGAGATGGAAAAAGATTCCACACAAGTAGTAACCAAAAGAGAGCAGAGGTATCTATACTAATAACAGACAAAATTAACTTTAAATCAAAAAAGTTTACAAAGACCCCGAAAAGACATTATATATTAATAAAGGTTTTAATACAGCAAGAAGATATAATAATTATAAACATTTATGTACCTAATGACAGACCATCAAAATATATAAAACAAAAACTGACAAAATTAGAGGAAAAAATAGTTCTACAATAATAAAGCCTTCAATACCCCACTCACATTGATGGATAGAAAAGCAGACCAAAGAGAAGATAAAAAAAAAAAAAAAGACTTAAATAACAACAATAGACTAACTAGAACAGACCTGTACAGAGAATTCTAACCAACAACGGAATACATATTCTTCTCAAGTGCACATGGACATTCTCCAGGAGAGACTATATGATAGACTACAAATTAAGTCTCAATAGATTTTTTTAAAGATTTTTTTTAATTTATTTGAGAGAGAGAGAGTGAGCGAGAGAGAGAGAGAGCATAAGCAGGGGTAGAGAGAGAGAGAAGCACACTCCCCGCTGAGCAGGGAGCCTGATGCAGGGCTTGATCCCAAGACCCTGGGATCATGACCTGAGATGAAAGCAGATGTTAACCCACCGAGCCACTCAGGTGCCCCAAGTATCAATAGATTCTAAAAGACAGATGTCATAAAGTATCTTCTCTAGTCACAACAGTAAGAAATTAGAAAGCAATAACAGAAGGAAAACTGGAAAATTCACAAGATTGTGGAAACTAAGCAACACACTTTAAAACAACCAATGAATCAAAAAATAAATCACAAGAAGAATTAGAAAATACTTAGAGACAAATTCAGACAAAAATACAATATACCATATTTTATGGGCTGCAGGAAAAAGAGGTGCAGAGAGGTAAATTTATAGCTCTAAATGCTTATATTAAAAAACAAGAAAATCTCAAATCAACAACCAGGCTTTGTATCAAAAAAAAATCTAGGAATAAATTCATCTAAGGAGGTAAAAGAACTATATATTGAAAACTGTAAGACATTAATGAATGAAATTGAAGAAGACACAAACAAATAGAAAGTTATTTTGTGCTCATGGATTGGAAGAATTAAAATTGTTAAAATGCCCAGATTACCCAAAGCAATCTAAAGATTCAATGCAATCCCTATCAAAATTCCAGTGACATTTTTCACAAAAATAGAACAAACAACCCTAACATTTGTATGAAACCACAAAAGATTCTGAACAGTCAATGCAATCTTGAGAAAGAAGAAAAAGATTTCAAACTATGTTACAAACTATATTGCAAAGCTATAGTAATCAAAACAGTATGATATTGGCATAAGGACAAACATATAGACCAATGGAATAGAATAGAGAGCCCAGAAATAAACTGATGCATATATAGTTCATTAATTTATGACAAGTGCATCAAGAATATACAATGGGGAAAGGACAGTGTCTTCAATAAGCAGTGCTGGGAAAACTGGACAGCCACATGCCAAAGAATGAAACTGGACCACTATCTTATACTATAAACAAAAATTAACTCAAAATGGACTAAAAACTTATATGTAAGATGTGAGACTATAAAACTCCTAAAAGGAAATATAGGCAGTAAGCTCCTTGACATGAGTCTTGACAATTACTTTTTGGATTTGACATCAAAGGCAAAGACAACAAAAGCAAAAATAAACAAGGGGGACTACATCAAACTAAAAAGCTCTGCACAGCAAAGGAAACCATCAGCAAAGTGAAAAGGCCATTTAATTACTGAATGGGAGAAATATTTACAAATGATATATCTGGTAAGGGGTTAATATCCAAAATATATAAAGAACTCATACAACACAATAGCCAAAAAAAAAAACAAAACAAAACAAAAACCACCAATGTAAAAATAGGCAGAGGATCTGAATAACATTTTCCCAAAGAAGACATACAAATGCCCAACATGAAAAGGTACATGAAAAGATGCTCAACATCACTAATCATCAGAGAAATGCATATCAAGAACAGAATGAAACATTATCTCACACCTGTTAGGAGGGCTATTATCAAAAAGACAAGAAGTAGCAAGTGTTGGTAAGGGCGTGGAAAAAGAAAGGGAACACTGGTGCACTGTTGGAGGGAATGTAAACTGGTGCAGCCACTATGGAAAACAATATGGAGGTTCCTCAAAAAACTAAAAATAGAACTACCATACGATCCAGCAGTTCCATTTTTGGGTATTTATCTGAAAAAAAACGAAAACTTTAGGGGCACGTGGGTGGCTCAGTCAGTTAAGCATCTGCCTTCAGTTCAGATCATGATCTCAGGGTCCCTGGTCAGCGGGGAGTCTGCTTCTCCCTCTCCCTCTGCCTCTTACTCTGCTCATGCTCACTAGTGCTCTCTCTCTCTCAAATAAATAAATAAAATCTAAAAAATAATGAAAACTTTAACTCAAAAAGATTTATTCACCTCCATGTTCACTGCAGCATTATTTACAATAGCCAAGATATGGAAACAACCTAAGTGTCCACCAATGAATGAAAGGATAAAGAAATTGTGGTACATATGTAAAATGGAATATTATTCAGTTCATAAAAAGAACGAAATCTTGACATTTGTAACAACATCAATGGATCTTGAGGACATTAGGTTAAGCAAAATAACTCAGACAGAGAAAGATAAAACCATATGGTCTCACTTATATGTGGAATCTAAAAAAACAAAAGCCAAACCAAGCCAAACAACTTAGATAATAGATACAGAAAGCAGATTGGTGATTGCCAGAGGTGGGACTGGATGGAGGTGGTGGTGAGTGAAATGGGTGAAGGGGGTCAAGTGGCACAAACTTTCAGATATAAAATAAATAAGTCATGGGGATGTAATGTACAGCATGGTGACTATAGTTAATAATACCATATTGGATATTTAAAAGTTGCTAAGAGAGTCAATCTTGAAAGACCTCATTGCAAGAAAAGAAATTTTGCAACTATGTTTGGTTATGGATGTTAACTAGACTTATTGTGGTGATCAGTTTGCAATACATACAAATAGTAAATCATTATTTTGTACACCTGAAACTACTGTCATATGTTAATTACATCTCATTTTTATTTTTATTTTATTTTTTTTTAAAGATTTTATTTATTTATTTGACAGAGATAGAGACAGCTAGCGAGAGAGGGAACACAAGCAGGGGGGAGTGGGAGAGGAAGAAGCAGGCTCATAGCAGAGGAGCCTGATGTGGGGCTCGAACCCATAACGCCGGGATCACTCCCTGAGCCGAAGGCAGACGCTTAACCACTGTGCCACCCAGGCGCCCCTACATCTCATTTTTAAAAAAGAAGAGTGCCTGGCTCATAGTAGGTGCTCAATAAAATATTTGTTGAATGAACAAATGAAATAACAAATCTTAGCTCAGTGTACAAGTGTAAAGAACTGCTAAAACTATGAGAAAAATAATGTAAAGAACACTCTAATTTGCTTGACTTGCCTTTACTTACTGCAGAATGCTTGCAGAGAACCATCTAGGAAGAGAAATAAAATGAAAGTCCAGATCCCCAACTTGATGCCAAAAAAAGATTTTTTTTAAGATTTTATTTATTTATTTGACAGAGAAAGAAAGAGAGCACAAGCAGGGGGGAGCAGCAGGCAGAGGGAGAAGCAGGCCCCCCACCAAGCAGGGAGCCTGATGCAGGGCTGGATCCCAAGACCCTCGGATCATGACCCAAGCTGAAGGCAGCCACTTAACTGACTAAACCACCCAGGCACCCCCAAAAAAGATTTAAAAAAAAATAAAAACAGGAGGGTTGCCTGGGTGGCTCAGTTAGTTGAGCATCCAACTCTTGGTTTCCATAAATCTTACACAATGGAATTAAATTAGAAATTAACTACAACAAGGTATCTAGAAATCAAATTCTTTCTAGGGGTGCCTGGGTGGCTCAGCCGTTAAGTGTCTGCCTGTGGCTCAGGTCATAATCCCAGGGTCCTGGGATCGAGCCCAGGGTCGGGCTCTCTGCTCAGCGGAAAGCCTGCTTCTCCCTCTCACACTCCTCCTGCTTGTGTTCCCTCTCTCGCTGTCTCTCTCTCTCTGTGTCAAATAAATAAATCAAGTCTTTAAAAAATTATTTCTAGATATTTGGAAATTAAATAACACAATTCTATGTAATACTGAAGTCAAAGAAAAAATCTGCAAGAGAAATTATAAAATATTTCTGGTATGTCCCCTTGACACCTCTCTGTGGCCTTTTCAGGGTCAGGGAAAGAATGAAGACAAAGGCTGATGAGGATCTAACCTAAATTTACTCTCTTCCATTCTTCTAACTTTTTATTTTGAAATAATTGTAGAGTCACACAAAGTACAGAGGGTCAGTACAGAGACAGTATGTCTCACATACCCTTCACTTCAGTTTCCCCCAACAGTTACATCTTAGTAACTACAGCTACTCAAAATCAAGAAATTTCAAAACCAGGATATTGACATTTTCATTTTCTGTCCATTTGGTCACATTTCTACATTCACAGAACCATCACCACAAGTAAGGTACAAAACTATCACCACAAAGATCTCTCTTATGCTACCCCTTTATGGTCACACCCTCCCCCATCACCCCTAAACTCTGGCAACCACTAATTTGTCTCCATATCTGTAATTTTGTCATTTCTGGAATGTTATGGAATGAAATTATACGGTATGTGGCCTTTTAAAATTGATGTTTTTCACTCAGCATAATACCCTTCAAATTCAACCAAATTATTGCATTTATCAATAGTCGGTTCCTTTTTATTGCTAAGTGGTATTCCCTGGTACGGATATGCCACCATTTGCTTAGCTAATTACCTACTGTAGGACATTTTGGTTGTTTACAGTTTGGAGCTATTATAAATAAAGATACCATGAACATTTATGTCATGGGTTTCTTTTGTGAACATAAATTTTCATTTATCTGGGATAAATGTCAGGAGTCACTGCTAGATTACGTGTCATATATATGTTTAGTTTTTTAAGAAACTGCCAAAATACTTTCCAGAGTGGCCATACAATTTTATATTCCCATCCAAAATGTATGAGAGATACAGTTTCTTCCTATCCTCACCAGTATTTTGTACTGACACTAGTTTTTAAATTTTAGCTATTATATTAGGTGTGTTAGGAATATCTCATTGTAGCCCTCATTTACATTCCCTTAGCAGCTAGTAATGTTGAACATTTTTTCATGCACTAATTTGCCATCTATATAACCACTTCAGAGAATGGAAGAGTGTCAAGGTCACCTTGGGAAAAGATTGTGAGGGATGGGAGATATTGCTGTCTCCATTTTTAGAAAATACAGTCTGGTACAGGCTAATTGGAAAAAGTGGATCTTGAGCTGAGCAGAATTTGGACAGGCAAGGAGCAAGGAAAGGCATATTGAGTGTACGGTGTTGTATGTACTCTGCCGTTGCAAAATTGGTAACTTTCCATATCTTTTTAACCTCCCCTTTTTTCCTCTTCTCTGCAGTCCTAAACATCAAACTGTCTCCTTCCTCCTTCTTTAAGAAGCAAAGTTTTACTTCCTTAACTTTTCCCAATCTCTTCCAACATCAGTTCAGAAGAAACAAAAGGATCCTTTCGATGTGGGGAGGATATAAATTCCATGTGATATGCATTGTCATATGAGGGAAAAGGAGCTCTAAAAATTGAAAGAAAAAAAAGGGAACCCTAATTTTTCACTGGATTTCAGTATACAGAATTTATTTCTGTCTATGTGTGCTCAGTTAGGTGTATTATGAATTACTAACCCTACCTTCACATGATGGCTTTAAAATGCAAAGAAAAGGCAAACTGAAGATAACACTGACAAAGCAAGTGCAACACCAAACATCAAAAAGCAGCCCAATCTCTTCTTCATCAGCCTATCTTCATTTAAAAACAGTAACAGTATAATCAAATATGCCAAGAAGCCAGCCAAAATAATTCTAAATTACTTCTTAAATTATTTAAAGTAATTGCACAAAGCTTTAATAAAGTCTTTCTACCACAAAAAAAAGATAATTGCAGTTATCATTAACAAAGAACTTTATTATGCACTAATATGCTACTAGTAAGGTCCTTGTATATAATTTATAAATATATAAAGATCAACAGTCAGAAAGGCTTGGATACCACTGGGCAAAAGCAGTGGTAGCGCTGTTCTTTCCACCTCTCTCACCTTACCTAACCCCCAGGTTAGACTGCTTGTGTGAGGGTCAGGCTGCTGGTTTGAACTTCTACCCAGACTGCTGGAATTCCTAGTGTCTCTGTTCCCTCTTCCCATAGACACAGGTGCCTGGAAGACATCTGGCTTTGGGTACCAACTGAATGACTTGAGCCTGTTTTTCTTTCCCTCAATTCTGGATAGATTGCCTAGGTTTGCTTCTCACATTCTAGTCCCTCATCTCCACCTCCAAATCTGGTACTAGAGCCAATCTTCTAGATTGAATATGCTTCATTTTTTTTTTAAATCTATATCTTTCCCTTGTACCCAAGAAAGAGACTAGCTGTTTGTGTGACTGGGACAGAACTAAGAACAAGGCAAAGAATGCCAACACCTACAGTTCTAGTGAGTCGTTTACAATAACTTGCTCTGATTATACTGTTCTTAAAATCTAAAGTTAAGAATAAATTTTATTTATAGATTATTAAATAATAATAATATAGTGCTTAATGGATATCAATAACTATCAAGTACCAAGTGCCTCTCCAACATAAAGACACATTTACAGTGATACTTTCTGAGTCCCATACTCTGTTGGTCTATGAGTTCCTTCAAGGCAAGGACCATGCCTCAGTGCATCTTTGTTTCCCCAAGCCTAGCACTGAAAATAAGTGTTATTTTTAACCATCATTACTACTTTTTAAACATTAACTATGTGCCAAGCTCTTGCTAAGCACATTGCAAATATTATCCCATTTAATCCTTGTAATAATCTTATTATCCCTCTTTACAGATGAAGAAACTAAGCTCAGAAGCCTCGTAATTTACCCAAAAATTTACAACTAGTACATGGTTGAACAGGGTTTTGAATTCAGGCCTTTCTCATTCTGAAACCCAAACTCCTAACAACTATACTATAACGCCCAGAAGAAAAGAATTGAAGGGATAAGAAGAGAAGCTTGCCACTGCCCTCCAACCAGAAGTAAAGGCATGTTGTTACTTAGAATATGTGACTTCCAGCCATGTTTCCAGCTAATTATAATTTTTCCGGCATTAAAGACAGTGGTCATGACACTTTTAGACACAGGACATTTCCTTCTAACATGTGTCACAGAAAAAAATAAATTGTAGTGACACAGGTATAAAGTGAAGAAAAGAAATATGAAATATGAACTTTTATAAAGGCGGCTGAGGTTACTTTTCCTTGGTGAGTCTAGTTATTATTGCAGTACATAAAGTAAAGCTATATGCAAGTTCATATCTCTTAATTTGGCACAAGGTAGCAATTTAAAGGAAAAAAGTATGGGTGGAAAAAAAATCATTGCTTACAGCAGCACTCAGAACCAAAGAATGATGCAATTTTCATTGCATGTCTCCTCAAGTTGGAGAATTCATTAGCACCTATATAGCACTTAGGTAATTTCAGACAAAGCAAGATGCAATATTTAACCATAAAGTCATTTTGCTTTGTAGTTCTATGACTTCATATTGGATGTTTAAGCACACCAATTACTTCAACATTAAATATAGATATAAAATACCCATTTCAAGTTCTTTTTCTTTCAAGTCTTTTCAATCATAAAATTTTCTAAGTCATAAATTCTCAAGGGTTTATTCTACTACTGAAGTTAGTTTTAGGCATAAAAATTGGAAAATATTCCATATTGCTCTTTTCTATTCAATTCTAAATAGTTTTACACCAATTTTATAATGGTAAATATTCCCGTTCTCACTTCACTGGAAACTGCCTGTGGTCAACAAGGATGGGCTCCATCGACCTGAAGCAATGGAGGTGGTAAATAACCTGACCTTGGCCAAAACTGAGTGCTCAGGGATGGATATATAATTTAACCTCTGTCAACCTGATGCTCCTTCCTGGGGATTTAGAATTGAAACACAATTCTAATCAGCTAATCTGTTTGCTTAAACTGAGCTGCTACAGGGAGGACTTTTTCTCCCCCTAAACACTAAGAAGCAAAAGTAACACAGGTAAAAAATTACATTGTCTTAATGACAAATACCAGTGCTACAGGTTGAATTATAGGCATACCTCACAGATGCTGGAGGTTCGGCTCCAGACCACCACAATAAAGCCAGTATCACAATCAAGCAAATGAAATGATTTTTTTGGTTTCCCAGTACCTATAAAAGTTACGTTTACACTATGTTGTAGTCTAAATGTGCTACAGTATCATGTTTTTAAAAACAATGTACACACCTTAATTTGAAAATACTTTACTACTAAAAAAAATGCTAACCATCATCCTAGCTTTCACCAAGTTAACTTTTTGCTGGTGAAGGGTCTTGCTCCATGTTGATGGCTCCTGACTGATCAGGCTGGTGGTTGCTGAAGGCTGGGGTGGCTATGGCAATTTCTTAAAATAAGACAACAATGAAGTAATGAAGTTTACCTTATTGAAAAAAAGAGCCTGGCACCTTTCATGAATGATTTCTCTGCAGCATGCAATGCTCTTTATATAGCATTTTGCCCACAATAGAATTTCTCAGGCTTTATTCATCTTAGAACTGCAAGTTCCTACCCTTTTACCAGCCTCTTCTATTTCCTCCAATCACCCAGTTCCCCAGCAACTACCATTCTACTTTTTTTGTTTGTTTGTTTGTTTGTTTGTTTGAGTCCATGTATAAGTAATACCATGCAGTATTTGTCTTTGTCTGGCTTATTTCACTTAGCATACTGTTGTCCAGGTTCACCCATGTTGTCACAAATGGCAGAATTTTCTTCTTTACCATGGCTAAATAATACATACATAATATATAATACATATATAATGGAATACTATATAATACATATTATATTTATATGATTATTAATAATATATATCACATTTTCTTTATCCATCGATGGACATTTTGGTTGTTGCCATATCTTGGCTATTGTGAATATGCTGCAATGAACACAGGAGTGCTGATATCTCTTTAAGATATGATTAATTTTCCTTTGAATACACTCCCAGAAGTGAGATTGCTGGATCATATAGTAGTTCTAATTCTAGTTTCTTGAGGAACTTCATACTGATTGCACCAGTTTGCATTCCCACCAACAGTGTATGAGGGTTTCCTCTTCTCCACATCCATACTAGTTTTTGTTATCTGTTGTCTTTTTCTTTTTTTGGGGGGGGGGACTGGCAGAGGGAGAGGGAGAAAGAGAATCCACCCAGCACAGAGCCCAAAGCGGGGCCCAGTCTCACAACCCTGAGATCATGACCTGAGCCTAAATCAAGAGTCAGATGCCTAACCTACTGAGCCACCGAGGTGCCCCTCTTTTGTCTTTTCAATAATAGCCACACTAACAGGGTGTGAAGGGATATTTCATTATGGCTTTGATTTGCATTTCCCTGATAATTAGTGATTTTGAGCACATTTTCATGTACCTATTGGCCATTTGTATGTCTTCTTTGGGAAAAATGTCTTTTCAAGTCCTTTGCTCATATATATTTACGTTTTATGTTTCTGTTTTTGCTACAGTTATATGAGCTCCTTATATATTTTGGATACTAACTACTTAACAGATATGTGGTTTGCAAATATTGTCTTCCATTTAGTAGGTTGTCTTTACATTTTGTTGATGGCTTCCTTTGCTGTGCAGAAACTTTTTAGTTTGACATAGTCCCACTTGTTTATTTTTGCTTTCGTTTCCTTTGCTTTTGGTGTCAAATCCAAAAAAAAAAAAATCATTGCCAAGACCAATGTCAATGAGCTTTCCCCCTATTTTTTCTTCCAGGAGGTTTACAGTTTGAGCCTTTACATTCTTCAATACATTTTGAGTTAATTTTTATTTATGGTATAAGATAGCAGTCTAGCTTCATTCTTTTGCATGGGGCTGTCCAGTTTTCCCAACATTATTTATTGAAGAGACTAGGCTTTCCCCATCGTATGTTCTTGGCTCCTATGTCATAAATTAATTGATCATATATGTGTGGATTTATTTCTGGGCTCTGTATTCTGTTCCATTGATCTATATGAGTGTTTTTATGCCAATACCATACTATTTTGATTACTGTACTTTGCAATATAGTTTGAAATAAGCAAGCATGATGCCTCCAGCTTTGTTCTTTCTTAAAAATGCTTTGGCTACTCAGGGTCTTTTGTAGTTTCATACAAATTTTTACAACTGTTTGTTCTATTTCTGTGAAAAATGTCATTGGAATGTTGATAAGGATTACATTGAAACTGTAGATTGCTTTGGCTAGTGTGAACATTTTAATAATATTCCAATGTACAAGCACAAAATATCTTTCCAATTTCTTTCATCAATGTTTCATAGTTTACGGCATACAGATCTTTGACTTCCTTGGGTAAATTATTCCTGAGGATTTTATTCTTTTTGATGAGACTGTTTTCTTAATTTCACTTTCTGTTAGTTAGCTGTTAGTGTATAGAAACACCACTGATTTTTTAATATTGATTTTGTATTTGGAAACTTTGCTGAATTCATTTATTAGTACTAACAGTTTTTTGGTGGAGTCTAGGGTTTTCTATATGTAATATCATAGCCTTGCTTATTGTATTCCCCTTTCTTGTCTTGTCTCCCTGACTACCTTACTGATTTCATATTATCACACATTTCTAATTAATCACTTGCACCTGAATCCATATCTCGGTGTCAGCTTTTGGAGAACACAACCTAAAATTAGCTTGCATTTTAAAATTGCTTTTCTGTAAAATGTCTCCTTGATCAGTCTATTTTGCTTTTGCTCCCACATTTTTTGAATTGTTCATTTTTTCAAAAGAACTTTAGAATAAAGTATGGAGATGAATAGATATTTAGAATATATCCAGGGTGGCTCAGGCAGTTAAGTGTCTGACTCTTGATCTCAGCTCAGGTCTTGGATCTCAGGGTTGTGAGTTTGAGCCCTGTGCCTACTTAAAAAGGGGGGGGGGGCACCTGGATGGCTCAGTCAGCCCGATTCTTGATTTTGGCTCAGGTCATGATCTCAGGGTTGTGAGATCAAGCCCCAAGTCAGGTTCCATGCTCAGTGTGAAGTCCGCTTGAAATTCTCTCTCCCTCCTCCTGCTCTCGCATTCTCTCTCTAAGATAAATAAATAAAATCATTTTCTTAAAAAGAATATATCCAATTAAACTCCCTCAGTTGATAAATGAAGTAACCCAGGTTCAGGATTGTAAATAACTAATCCATGTTTACATAAGAGTAACTGAGAGTAACTGAGGCAAGCTTAAAATCAGGTTTCCTCATTTGTATTTGGGTGAAACATGCTTTTAATTTTACAGTGATCAGATTTTACTAGCTATTGGATAGTATGTTGCAAACCCTTACTCATGAATACTGCCAGATATAAATGTTTGTGCAAACTTTTTCTGCAGGTGCTAGTTTGTACTTGCACAGTTTGATTATCTTCCTCATTTCATGATCTTTGAACATTAACCCTTGGTTAATGGTGAAGCAAGTGAACACATGCATTTTTTTTTAAAGATTTTATTTATTGATTTGACAGAGAGAGAGATAGCCAGCGAGAGAGGGAACACAAGCAGGGGGAGTGGGAGAGGAAGAAGCAGGCTCATAGCGGAGGAGCCTGACGTGGGGCTCGATCCCAGGACCCCGGGATCACGCCCTGAGCCGAAGGCAGACGCTTAACGACTGCACCACCCAGGTGCCCCAACACATGCATTGTTAAAAATTTTTTTAAATTTAAATTTTATACCAAAACCCAGTCATATTCACATCTTCCTCCCTCTCTCTTATCCTCTCTCTCACTTTCTCCCCACCCCCAACCTCCCCTTCTTTCCCTCAGTCATAGCACTTCAAATTTGAAGTAAAAATCACAGAGTCTTCAATACCTTATTGGAATGATGCAACCTACATGGTGCTGTGGTCTTGGGACTGATATCTCCATTGCTATACTTCTGGATTTCATGATCTCATCTTTCTTAATTTACTCTTATTTTGTAGCACATCCTTCAATAGCTTCTTAATTTTTGTTTTTAGTAGATTTCCTCAACTTCATCTTCTAACTTCTGTAGACTTTATTTCTGCTATCATATTTTTACTTTCCAATATCTCTTTTTTACTCTCCCAAAGTTCCACTTTTAGATAGCCTTCTGTTCTTGTTTTATGTCATCAGTATCTTCTCTTATTTCTTTGAAGATATTAATATAGTAGTTTCTAAAAAATTATCATTCTGCTCCCAACATTGACTATTTTCTGTAAGTTCATTTTATCTATTGGTTTCTTTTTGTCTCTTCCATGCTACATGCTCTATCTCAAAATGAGGAATAAAAATGATGATTTGCAACTCTGTGTCCCTAGGTAGGATTTATCTCATCTTTGACACTATTGACATTTTGGATCAGATAATTATTTGGGGGGTAAGGACAAGGAAGGATGTAATGCAGTGCACTGTAAATATGAAGTAGCATCCGTGGCCCCTACTCACTAGATGACAGTAGCACACCTCTTCCCCACTTCCCCCAGTTGTTTACAATAGAAAATTTCTCCAGACATTCCCAAATGTCCTCTGGGGGCAAAATCATCCCTAGTTAATAACCACTGCATTACGGTAATGAGAGTTTTGAGAGTTTCTTGAGATAAACTCTCCAGTTTTCTGCTTCCTGAGTGAGGAGTATAAACCTGGTTATTAGCATTCAGAAGCCTACCTGGACAGGTATCTCACCACTCAGTATAGAGACCTTGACTTAATCTCTGCCCCAGGCAGAATAATGTTCTCTCAAAGGTGTCCATATCCTTATCCCAGGAACTTGTGAATATTTTACATTATGTGGCAGAAGAGAATTAAATTTGCAGATGAAATTAAAGTTGATAATCAGCTGACCTTAAAAGGGGGAGATTACCCTGGATTATACAGTTGGATTTAATGGTAGAAAAGGAAGGCAGCAGAGTCAGTGTCAGAATGATGCAACATGAGTGACGGGCCATTGCTGGCTTTAAAGACAGAAGTGGGCCACGAGCCAAGAAATGCAAACAGCCTCTAGAAGCTGGAAAAGACATGAAAACAGATTCTCTCCCAGCTTCCAAAAAGGAGACTGACATCCTGAGTTTAGCCCATTGAGATCCATTTTGGACTTCTGACCTCCAGAACTATAAGATAATAAATGTGTGTCCTTTTAAACCACTAAATTTGTGGTAATTTGTTATAGTAGCCATAGGACACTAACACAATCACATTGCTTTCAGTTTGGTACTTTACCAGTTACCATCACCTCTGCCTGATATCCTCCAGACCAGAACCAACTTGGGACAATCTTTCTCATGATCAATCAACAATTCCCACCAATCTTCTCTTAAGTTTGCAGAACGGGCAGTCTTCAGGCATCTGGGTTAGGGAAGGGACCTAGGGAGCAAACTGCTCCTGAAGCAGATTTTTAACCAATTCTCCCATTTCAAGCCCCCCAACCCCCACCATCTCCCCAAGACTATCTTGTGCATCTAATCCCCAACATTACTTAGAATTCTGCAGCAGAGATAAAGTTGCTTTTATTATTACAAGTACATTCCTCTTTCTCTATTCTGTTAAATCAATCACCACTCATCCTCATTCCTATTTCCAAAATTTATGGATATCTCTTGTTTGCTACCTTTCTCATTCTTTTTGATCCTTAAGAGTTTACGCTATTGGTTCTTTACTGCCGTTTGAGTAGGACTTTAAAAAATAATGGAAATAGAGCACCTGGGTGGCTCAGTCAGTTAAGGGTCTGCCTTCGGCTCTGGTCATGATCCCAGGGTCCTGGGACTGAGCCCCACAAAGGGCTCCCTGCCAGGCAGGGAGCCTGCTTCTCCCTTCGCCTGTGCCTGCTGCTCCCCCTGCTTGTGCTCTCTCTCTCTCTGTCAAATAAATAAATAAAATATTTGGGAAAAAAATGGAAATAAACACTCACATGTTTACCATATTTAACGAGTTTTACTGTTAGCTGACATTTTATGGGGACTTTACTGATTTGGGATAAAAAACCTCACATGAATTACAGTAGGTAAAGCTTTCCGTAACTCTAGAGGGTAGGTACTGTTATTTTCATTCACATTTTATAAGTAAAACAGATGCTTAATTCACGTGACAATGCTAATTTAATGGAACAAAACTGGGATGGAACCCAAGTCTTTCAGACCCCTAAAGCCCATTTTCCTAACCAATTAAGCAATCTTGTTAATTTCTACACATTTCACTCTAGAGCATTCAGCAAACTATAGCCTACTCATCAAATCTAGTCTGTCACCTGTTTTTATAAAGTTTTATTGGAATATAGCCACACCCATTCTTTGACTATGGTTTATGTCTGTGTTTGTGCTATAATATTAGAAGTGAATAACTGAAAGAGAGACAATCTGTCCCACAAACCCTAGATATTTATTCTTTGATCATCTGTGGAAAAATTTGCTGACCCCTGATCTAGAAAATAACCTTATCACAAGTTTTGAGGTCATGGAGTCCTCAGGTACTTTTAAAGCTTTTATTACTGTATCAAATCAAAGACATTCTTTCTATTGTTCCCTCAACCTTTTGTTATCCTGCAGATAGCAATCTTTGGTCATGGTTAAAAAAGAAAGTCTCTAAACCAATCTCCTTTGTTAAGTCTTTCCCATACTCAATCATACTTGCTCCCTTTTCTGTGCTCCTACCTCAATTATTATAATTATAGTACTTAATGCAGTTTTATTCACATAATAGTTACCAGTTGTGATTCCCTATGATCTAGCAAGTGCTGGGCCTGAGTAGATATTTACTTAATAAGAATTTACTAAATATTTTTTAAGTGTCAATGTTCTAGACACTGGAGATACAAAAGTGAATATGGCAACTTTTAATATAGAAAAGAAACTGAGCATGGAGTCTGGGCCTACGGTCCCTGCAACAGCTACAGAGTGCTGGGGTACATCCAGACCTATTGAATCAAAGTCTCAGGAGGTGAGGCCCAATACTCTGCTCATTAATCGGCACTTCAGGTTATACTTAAGTAGGAAAGTTTGAGAATCACTGCATCCGTAGATAGGAAAGGCTGTTTGGTTTTTTGGGTTTGTTTTTTTTTTTAAGATTTTATTTATTTATTTGACAGAGAGAGAGAGACAGCCAGCAAGAGAGGAATACAGGCAGGGGGAGTGGGAGAGGAAACGGCAGGCTCCCAGCAGAAGAGTCTGATGCCGGGCTCGATCCCAGGACTCTGGGATCACGCCCTGAGCCAAAGGCAGACACTTAACGACTGAGCCACCCAGGCGCCCCAGGAAAGGCTGTTTCTAAATGTGCAAATATTATGAGAAGAACAAATCTCACATGATCTCTCTTAACACAACCAATTTCTGTCAAAATATGATCTTCTGTTGTTTATTTCTTCCTTCCAAAAGATTACTAGACATACTAGGAACTTGGATATTGCTCCTATCTCTTACTAAACTCTTTTACACCATTGTAACCCTGTACCTAACACAGTTCCTGGCACATAGTAGGTATGAATAATTTGTGTTCAACTGCTGAATGTCCAAAGTAAAACCTTTCAAGTTGTCCTAAGTGTACAGAAATAGGGGTTTTTCCAGCTTTAGACTGGAATGATATGAGGATCATTTGGGTACAAGGAAGATAACATAGTCAGGCAAATGACTGGTCAACTGATACCTTGTTTCCCTCCCTCTAGAAATGCTTCCTTCTAGCTCTCAGGGCCACTACCCTTGTAGGGAATATGAACCTCCCTCTCAAGCCTAAACTAGACCAAGCAGAGCCAAGTGGACTAGTGGAAAAGGTCAGGCATTATGGATTCTTCTTCATTGTAGATAATCTCTTTCTAGAGGCTTTAATCTGCAGAAAGCCCTGGAGTACATTTTAAAAAGGATTACCTACCTCCAAGGATGATAGATACTCAAGTATCTACAATAAGAGGTTTATAACAATGGACTCTTGCTATGCCTGACATAGATCTATCCCTCCCACTAAAACGCTGAATTATTTTCCTGGAGGCTACAACATTCTGAGTAGTTTGTTGGGAGTTGATGGGAGGTGGGGATAACTCACCCATACAAGCTTGCAGAGCTGAGCCGCTGCAGCTTGTTGGGCTAGCCTTTGATGCAGACTGGTTGGACAGGTTCTGGATCTACAGAAGAACCGGTTTAACTGGCCTGTTATGCCAACATATTCTGGTTTGATTCCATGTTCCACAGACGGTAGAAACCTGCCCAGCCAGTTAAATGAAAAGCATATTAGGTTATCCACTGCACACTGTATATAGCTTAGATGCAGCAGGACTCTTCCACATAGCAGTAGTGTCTAGCAAACTCTAGCGTGGTCCAGAAAGGTGGCTTCCTCTGATTTACCATTTAAGTTCATAGCTTCAGAAGTCAGAAGTGAAACACCTTGTGCTTTTGACCCAGAGCAGAGGTCTTCTAAATAAATTGAAGGGTAAGTTAATATGTTTTTTATATTCCTCAATTTTCTATGCACTTTTGGAAGGTTAAATTAAGACATGATGTTTAAACAGATATCTATTTTTAACATGATAATACCTGGATTATACCTTTTCTGTAAAGTTGGCTAGATATTGTGTTATAATACTTACACTTAAGTTCATTGATTTGTTTAGATAAAGATTATTTGGTATATAACATACTATACTTTTGCTACACTTTTTTGTGAGTTGGGCATGGTTATAGTCATGAAGAAAGGCTGGGTTGAATAATTTTGCTAAATATATTTCACCTGTTAATGAGTCATCTTAAGCCATCTACTTCTTTGATAATATACTATTACGTTTTATAGGCTGTTGCTATATGGTAATAATTTTATATGGTAAATCTAATTGTGAATATGATAATAATTGCCTTTTTAAGGCATAAAAAAATAGTGTCGGCCGGCCTGGTGATCCTAAGTACATTACAGGAACAATTCACAGTAAGAATTGAGGAGTGCGAAAAACAAAGATTGTGGAATCTGGTAACTGATTAACTATTGGAGCTCAAAAGTACTTGCTGAGTTGAATAGAAAGGAATGAAGACAGGTTTTGTCATGCCTATTAGGTCTGAAAAACTTTTTAAGTTAAAGAATATTTGGATCTTCCTTTATATTATATTTTAAAATAATTCTTTTACCTCTCTTTCATTGATGAAATTAATTTAAGTAGTTTGTATCATCTAAAATCAAAGTCACCAATCCCTTTTTATTTAATTTAGTTACCAAACTACCTCCTTAGTTATTAATATTGGATTGAATTGAATGCACATATCTTCCTTGCATTCAATTAACATAGCAGCTGACATATGAATTTATCTGGGAATTATAAAAACTTTTTTAAACAGAATTATACTGAATATTTTCCTGTCAAGAGCTATCTGTAGGTCACTTTAATATGACTTTGTCTTAAACTGAGCAAGACTGATGCATCTTTTTCATTGTCCCTCGGGTCCTCACTTTGTCATGATTTTCAAACTCAAAGACTCTAAGAGTTTCTTAGGGTGTTATTAAAGAATTTTTTTTTTTAAGTGAGAAATAATGTTCAGATGAGATATCGTTTTTTTGCAGGGAAGATTTGAATGCTTTTCAGTCCTACTCCAAGGCAATTCTGCACAAAACTTCTGAAAATTCAGCTAAACTTCTAAAAAGCTGTGTAATGTTTAATCTGTATAAGGAATATGCTGATTCAGCAAACTGAAATTAATTTTATTCAGCAAAAACTGTATTCTATTTTGGGGGGAATATGGATCAAAATTTTTTGTCGGTTGAATGCTTCTCTTTTCAACTGGTTTTCAGGCAAGATATAGATACATGTCATTAGAGTATACATTTAGTGTTTCTGATAAATATGTTATACATATTAATTTAAAATTTTATCAACTACACTGTGTTTAAAATACAGGACTTACTGTTTAAAGATAAACTTAAGTGGGTATTCCAGTTTATTTAGTGTGCATTTTTTATGTTCATGGCTTGGAGGAAAGCTATTTAGAAACTAGATATATATTTCATATATAATCTACGGGTAAAATTTCAAGCCTAACTGCACTTTGGAAAAGGATTGTACAGCTTTCATATAATAGAATTTTCAGTTTCAAATATATGAAACTTCTATTAAATACGACCTTTATGTATTTCCTGTAAATTGACCCCTTTAAAATACTGATGCATTGTGATGTTTGATTAAAATTAAGGACATGTGGATTTATAAATCAAATTAGGGAAGCTGTAAGTGTATGTGTGTGCACTTTATATAGTCCTATATTATCTCAGGGCCTGGATCAAAAAGTATTCTACTCATCTAAAAATCTCTTTATTCTTTATGTGGTGCCTGGGTGGCTCAGTCATTAAGTGTCTGACTCTGGCTCAGGGTGTGATACCAGAGTCCTGGGATTCAAGCCCCACATCAGGCTCCCTGCTCCTCTGGGAGCCTGCTTCTTCCTCTCCCACTCCCCCTGCTTGTGTTCCCTCTCTCACTGGCTGTCTCTCTCTGTCAAATAAATAAATAAAATCTTTTTTAAAAAAATCTCTTTATTCTTTAAAATAAGTCGGGGATACATTCCTTTGTCCTTATTCCTAGCCACTCAGTTTCACACAATGACTCTTTTTGTCAACAATGCTAGCTTTCTTAACAACTGCAACCTCTTTCCTTCCTGAATTCTTCATATGTTTCCTACAAAAAGCACTTAGAATCATGAAATTTTTAAGTTTGAAGAACGTTTAAAGAGTAACTAATGCAGAGGCACCTGGGTGGCTTAGTCGGTTAAGTGTCTGACTCTTGATCTCAGCTCAGGTCTTGATCTTAGAGTCGTGAGTTCAAGCCCTGTGTTGGGCTCCTCACCGGGCCAGAAGCCTACTTGAAAATAAATAAATAATGCATCCAACTCCTCATTTTTCAGTTGAATAAAAAGCCAAAGGTAGAGCTGGGGGGCGCCTGGGTGGCTCAGTAGTTGAGCATCTGCCTCTGGCTCGGGGCGTGGTCCCGACGTTCTGGGATCGAGCCCCGTATCAGGCTCCTCTGCTGGGAGCCTGCTTCTTCCCCTCCCACTCCCCCTGCTTGTGTTCCCTCTCTCACTGGCTGTCTCTCTCTCTGTCAAATAAATAAACAAAATCTTAAAAAAAAAAAAAAAAAAGGTAGAGCTGGGACCAGAACATCCCAGTTTCCTGAATGCCAGCCCAGACTGATAATTTTTCACTATCCTACATTGAGTCATCTGAATATTACATGAAATCTAATCTACATTTTCTAAAAGAATTGTAAAAAGGTAAGATTGTTATGAGTCTCTGCTGATTCATAAACAATAAAAATGTTTATTTTCTTAGTACATATGTATGTGTATGTATATATATAGTGTGTGTGTGTGTGTGTGTGTATATTGTATTAGGTACTCTATTCTGGATATAGTTTAGGATATAGTTTAGGATTTGCCTAAGAAGTTAGTACTTCTAAAATTTGGTTAGGGGGCACCTAGGTGGCTCAGTCGGTTAAGCATCTGCCTTCCGCTCAGGTCATGATCTCAGGGTCCTGGGACTGAGCCCCACATCAGGCTCTCTGCTCAGTGGTGAGTCTGCTTCTTCCTCTCCCTCTCCCTCCGTGATCTCTCTGGCTCTCACTCTATATCAAATAAATAAATAAAATCTATAAAATTAAATTAAATTAAATTAAATTTGGTTAGAATTGGCAGGAAAATCAATAAGGTTATAAAGACCAGAATTGCAGGATTCAAAACCCATTTTAGAGGTAATAGAACCTGCTTTTTAAGGGGTAAGATTCTTAATACAGTGCTTTGCACACTTGTTTTAAGTGTTTTTAACTTGAGGACTTCCAAAGAAATGGGACCACAAGAAAGCCTGAGAATTGAAGGCTCCAAAATTCCAATTCTGATTCCTAGAACTAAATGTCAATTCTCCTAAGCCCCTTATTTTTTCACAGGTAAACTTCTACCTGAGGGATGCTTCTTAACTTTGGTAAATTTAGTTCAGTCCAAGTGGACTCTAAGAAATAATCACTTCATATGTTTCTCATTGTTACAATCAAGAGAAAAGGTAGTATACTGGAAAACATATGAGCTTTTGAGTCAAACTAAGATGGATTTTAATACTGGCTGTTACAAATTAGTTTACCCTTGGGAATCATTTAACTCTGAATTCTCTTTCCTCCATCTGTAAGTTAAGGAAGCTAATACCATTCTCTCAGTTTTTGGAAGGATTAAATGCGATCCTGTGCCTAAAACACCTAGCATAGCTACTAGAACACGGTAGGTGCAACAAATGTCATTAACCTTCACACCTCTTTAAAAGAATACATAATCAATTCCGATAAATGGCTTAACTAAGAGAAGTCAAAACTTAGCTTGGAATATACATTTGTTTTTGTCAGAGAGATAAAAACTAAATTAGCAATCTCAGAAGATGTCAAGGAGGAAGGCCTTTCTCTGCCCTATGGTCCTTCTAGCTGGACTCAGAATCATTTGACATGAGACAGATTAACAAGGGAAAATCAAACTTAGGGTGTTCGGGGAAGCCACATGGACATGAAATTCCAAAGACAATAAGGCAACATGAAGTTTATATGAGCAAGGAGAGGGGTAGGGTCTGAGGATACAAAGGGGAGGAAGACCATTAGCAAGAAGGTGAAAGGAGGTGTTTGGAAAAATAAAGGTTGCCTTATTATGCAGATAGGTTCCTTAGGTAGAGGAGAGTCTCTTTTTTTTTGTCTTTTTTTTTAAGTAGGCTCCTCACCCAATGTGGGGCTTGAAATCACAACCTTGAGATTAAAAATTGCATGCTCTATTGACTGAGCCAGCCAGGAACCGCTAAAATTTCAAATTTCAATCATCTATACCAAAGGAAGGAACTGTAGCATGGGCAGTACAAATTATACCTTACTTGTGCCTCATATCTAGGTTTTTCAAAGACATTTCATATCTAATTGTATCTATTATTTTATATGACATCAGATTAGTGGGCCAAAGATTTCTATATGCTCTAAGGCTTGTGTTCTTTCTAGTACTAATTGAATTATTTTTTCAGGGTTCTAGAATATGTTTGCTCCTCCAAAAGATTCTCTTCCAAATTAAATTTATTGTAGGTCAATCAATATTAAATTATATTTAATTCTCTTGATAATAAATAATGATAGATTGAGTCTAAAATGTGTTGGGTGTAAGAAGGATAGAATAGGATTTCACATTTCCTAAAAGTAATACTAAACAGGTGATACATTGATTAAAAGATGAAATCAATGAGCAAAGTTTACATGTGAGATATTATGAAATGTTATATCATGGGTCAAAAGGGAGTTCAGAATAGTGTGACATAACATTCTAAGAGCTTGCCTAACTAAATTTGGGTCAAGGGGGTACCTAGTTGGCTCAGTTGGAAGAGCATGTAATTCTTGATCTTGGGGTCATGAGTTTAAGCCTCATGCTGGGTGTAGAGATTACTAAAAAAAACAAAAAACAAAACCCGTTAAAGATAAATAAATAAATAAGTAAAGTTGGGTTGATGGCACATCTTCCAGTGTGTAAATAAAAAGCAGGAAATAGATATGAATTGATATTAGAACCAACAAATAGATCAACTTATAACACAAACTGATCTTAGTGAGCTCTTGCAATCAACTTTAATTTCCTGAGAGATTTTTTTTAAAGACTTATTTATTTATTTGAGAGAAAGAGAGAGCGCGTGCATGGCTGGGCATGAGCAGTGGGAAGGGGAAGAAGGAAAGAATGCCAAGCAGACTCCCTGTTAAGCATGGAGCCAGACATGGGGCTCGATCTCATGACCCTGAGATCAGGGCGCCAAGATCACAACCTGAGACAAAACCAAGAGTCAGACACTTAGCAACTGTGCCAGTCAGGAGCCCAAAATTATTTTTCTCTTAAAGTGAAAAGCTTGTATGTAGATGGTACACCTAAAGACAAACATACCACTACACCAATGTAGCTCACTAATTATATAATATTCTTATTAAAACTATTTTATTAGATATATAAACAATTTAGCTTTATTTGACTACTCATTAAATTAGTATTCAATTTGCATATTTTTTAATGCATTTAGAGTGGATATTACTATAAATAATTGAAAAGAAGGCAGGGAGTAACATAAACTTAAAATATATTTTTAAAATATTTCTTTATAAGGGCACCTGGCTGGCTCAGTCAGTAGAGAATGCAACTCTTAATCTTGGGGTCAAAAGTTCAAGCCCCACATTGGGCATAGAGCTTACTTAAAAAAAAAAAAAGAAGAAGAAGAGGAAGAAGGAGGAGGAGAAGAAGAATTTTTTAAAATTTCTGCATAAAATAGCTAATTTCGATAAATCGGCACTAACAACCAAATTTGCTATGGATCAAAGACTAACTAGGAAATAGAAAATGCTATAGCTCATCCTTAAAGACATACAGACTTAAAAGTAATCAAAAAACTATTGCCTTAGAAGTTATGTACTACTGACAAAGTGAAAATATAACTTGCATGGCAAATTTTTAGTTTCAAAGTTCTATCTTAAGTCTATTCCCTTGAAGGTTCTTTGCCTATCGTTACTATAATGATTTAGATTAGGAGTGAGAAACACTTCCCTCCAACATGAAAACATTTTAAATCTAATGAATTTCTAAATGAAACTTGAAACATTAAGAAATACGACATCAGTAACTTTATGTAGCTCGCCGTACTACATATACAGACATGGCACAGTATTACAGAATTCTCTGATGTGGGTCTTCATAAAAAATTTACATTTAACATATACAGGTCTAAATTTGGAGGGCAAGGTCTCCTAACTAAAAGTATATGGTAAAATCTCGGTCACATCTTTAAAAATATTAATATTGTAACCAATATTCAATAATATAATAATTACTGAGTGGTAAATGCCATCTACATAGCATTTTAGTGAGCTGTAAAATTCTGCTCTAGTCACTTTTCAAGCAATTGTTTAACAAAACTTAAAACAAACACATGTTGCTTGGTCTAAGTATACTATTTTTTAACTACAATACTGAACTACCACTGGGACCTGGCTACAGGCCATTCAGCATGCAAACCTGTCAGTTCATTCCAGCATGACTTTATCAGTCTCTTTTCCCACAGCTTTACTTGTTAAGATGTGAGTGTTTACATCTTTGAGATGAATGGCGTGTTGTTCTAGTTCCACCAATAAGTGTAAATTAAACACATCTAGCATAAATTAAATTGTCAGCAGTTTTGGTACCATAACAAACCACATGTTTATATTAACGTTAAAGGAAGTAAGTAATACCAAATCAAATTTCTATAGAGGAAGAGCACAGTGATCTGAAATTAAAATTGGGTTATCTTTTTAATCTGACTGCCCAGTCTGTGGTTTATTAGCTCAATTTATTAGAACATGTGATTAATGGTATCCTGATACTAATTCAGTTCCTGTGGAGTAAATTGGCTTTCATTTATTCCACAGTCACAGATTATCCTCAGCAGCATTATCACTGTAATAACGTATCAGCGCTTCTCAAAGTGTAGTCTGTGGAGTATCTGACTCATCTGGAGGATGCTTATTAAAAATGCAGATTGCTGGGGGCGCCTGGGTAGCGCAGGCGTTAAGCGTCTGCCTTCGGCTCAGGGCGTGATCCCGGCATTCCGGGATCGAGTCCCACATCGGGCTCCTCCGCTGGCAGCTTGCTTCTTCCTCTCCCACTCCCCTGCTGTGTTCCCTCTCTCGCTGGCTGTCTCTCTGTCACATAAATAAATAAAATCTTAAAAAAAAAATATGCAGATTGCTGGGGCGCCTGGTTGGCACAGCGGTTGAGCGTCTGCCTTCGGCTCAGGGCGTGATCCCGGTGTTGTGGGATGGAGACCCACATCAGGCTCCTCTGCTATGAGCCTGCTTCTTCCTCTCCCACTCCCCCTGCTTGTGTTCCCTCTCTTGCTGGCTGTCTCTATCTCTGTCAAATAAATAAATAAAATCTTGGAAAAAAAATAAATAAAATAAATAAATAAAAATGCAGATTGCTAAACTCCATTCTAGACATATCACATTAGAATCTCTGGTGGGTAAATCCTATGACTACATATTTACATATTTTCCAGATTATTCTAATGTCCAATAAAGTTTGAAAAGTGGCAAGAAAAGATTCTCTTGCCTATAAGAGACTGAGTAGGAGTGTATAAGTTCCTTCAAATCAAACTGTTATCACTATCAGAAAAACAGTGTCAAATGCATGAGATCAGTCAGTCTTGGGTCATACTAATATACTTAAAAATTACTGCATACAATTCATCTGACTGTCCCACCCACAAATGCAAACTTTCAAAAGTTAAATTTTCTTTTTTTTTTTTTTAAGTAATTTCTATGCCTAACATGGGGCTTGAACTCACAACCCCAAGATCAAGAGTCACATGCTCTACCAACTGAGCCGGAAGGTACCCCCAAAAGCTAAATTTTCTATTAATAACTTAAAAATAGTGAAATGCACGGGGCACCTGGGAAGCTCGGTTGGTTAAGCCCTCCAACTCTTGATTTCGACTAAGGTCATGATCTCAGGGTCCAGAGACTGAGCCCCGCCTCAGACTCCATGCTCCATGGGGAGTCTGCTTGAGATTCAATCTCTCTCTCTCTCTCTCTCCCCCTGTGCCTCCCTCTTGCATGCACTCTGTCTCTCTCTACAATAAATAAATAAATCTTTAAAAATAAAAAATAGTGAAATGGAGATCTTTTTTTTTCTTTTTTTTTAAAGTAGGCTCTACATCCAACATGGGGCTTGAACTCACAACCCTGAGATCAAGAGTCACATGCTTTACCAACTGAGGCAGCCAGGCATCCCTGAAATGGAAATCCGATGTTTAACCTTTAACTCTTAGTGTGGGTTCTCCATGGAAAACAGAGCCTGAGTCCTCCAGATTATATGCAAATTCTCTATTTGAGAAGTCATCCCTGGGAACAAGAACTGGGGTTTAGAAGAAAATGGGGAGGGAGGGAAAGGCACTCTGGAGTGCTTCCTTCAATACATGCAAATGGGGCTCAATCCCAGGACCCTTAGGAGCCATAAAGCTGCCTTAGGTTTGCCTGCCACAAGATGAGAGAGAAGCATTTATCCACCAGTTCTGACTTCTGTCAGTTAAGGATTGCCTCATAAGGTTGCTAATTTCCTCACACTTTCAGGGGGTGCTTCTGTTTCCAAAGGCCTCAGAGAAGCCCCCAGGCAGAAAACCAGGTGACGGGCTGTCAGGTTTCACCTTCATGAATCCAGCTGTCACTGGAATGGCTAAAGCAAGCAGGGTCCAAGAGGTGTCCAGTACCTCACTATTATAGGACAAATAGGATCAAACTGCTTTTTCCTTAATTGACCAATATAATTTTAACTAATACACTATGCAACTAAAACAGATTTTCTGAGAAATGAGTAAAGCAATTTCAAATGGCAAGTGAGGAACTTTAGCTTATTTTTGTCTGATGTATTTGATCCATTCCCACAAAACCTGAGATGCAGTGAAACTTGATCTTTTGTGAGAAAGGTATTTTCTAATAAACTACATTTCATTTCCTGAATTTGGCTGCTAATTTTTAAAGGGCCAGACAGCACCAAATGAACATTTAGGATGTACTCTGTAAATAGTTTTATGCCCAGTATTGATCCAAAGGCTTTATTGTGTAGTTTACATTGCTAAAATTATAGTAAAAATAGATTGACTACATTGGACCCTCGAGTAACACTTCTCATTATAGCGAAACACAGAATTTTGAATAGTACAAGTTTGTGTTGGACTATGTCCAAGAGGATCTGGTTACAAGAACTAATTCATTATAACCTTTATGTGATCTTGGAGCATGGCTCTGAAGAATACATTAGAGGAAGGCTCTAGTCAAGTAGATTAAAAACAGAAAACTGAAACAGCCAGTTATGTGCTTTACTTAAGTAAATATCATATTTGTTGCATAATTATAAAAACTTAGAGAAAATGAGGAAGAAATAGGTATAAATAAAAAAGAAATCTAATTAAAAGCATATCATCTTTTTGTTTAACTTGAATTATGTTAAAATCAAATATCTGTTTAAAAATAACTCTCTCTTAGTGGTTAAATTAGCTAACAAATTCATAAGGGTGAAATAGAAAAATTGGACTGAAAAGGGCATAGAAATTTTAAAAAGTGAGGACACATACTGTTGTACAAAGGCCATTAAGAAGAGATACTATTTTCAGAAGGAGTTATCAAATATACTCAGATCTTTACTAAATTAGCTCAGATCACAATCAACTTGATACCAACACCCCCTTGCACCTGAAGCTGAGTAGATCATAAATCTCTGTTAGATAAATAATTTCTTACAACCACAAATTTCTAAAATACATGAAGAAATTAGTTTCTCCTTTTTATGCAGTTTTACAGTTGGGCTAGATGATTTTTAAAGTCCCTTGGAATATAACAGAAATAACACCAATATAATAATTCTACCTGACTTATTTAAACTTGATTACATGAATCAAGTAAGATATGTAAAAGCACTTAAGTTGTAATTTACTCCCTTCTATAATTATAAATGTCTCAATTTTCATAGCAATTCAATAATTTCACTATAATTACATAACTAGCAATTGAAGAGATCTCTGATAAGCTGTACTTCTTAAATCTATCTACTATTAACCACAGTTTCTTACACTGTTTGGATATACTTATAATCATTCAATCCTGTCAACAATCTTGTATGCAAAATATCCAAGGTATATATTATCTTTATATCACTGATAAACAACTGAAGCACAGAGAAATTAAATTACTTGCTCAGTAGGATTATTACTAAAAATTAAAATTCATTCAACAAATTAGGTGGAGGTACTGCTGATTTCCCACTGTGAACCTATACAAATATATTATTACATACTTAAGTTTGCAGAACTCACGATGATTCCCCATAGCAGAACCTTTGCACATGCCTTCTGTCTGGAAAGCCTTCTACCACTCTGCTCCCAATAGGCAAGTTGCTTCAAACTTCTATGAAGCCTTCCTTAAGAAATTTCACATATAGGGGTGCCTGGGTGCTTCAGTCGGTTAAGTGTCTGCCTTCAGCTCAAGTCATGATCTCAGGGTCCTCGGATGGAGCCCCCCGCTCAGTGGGAAGTCTGCTTTTCCCTCTGCACCTCTCCCTGCTTGTGCTCTCTTTCTCTGTTAAATAAATAAATAAAATCTTTAAAAAAAAAAAAGAAATTTCACATATATTATTTTCATTCTTATAATTCCTTTGGACACAGTATGTATCAGTATTCTCATTTTTCAGTTGGGGAAATAAGATTTGTCTAGGAAACATGCAGATTATCAGAGATAGGGCTAGAGCTTAAATCTTAAATCCTGGGTCCTGTCTCCAGCTCAGGACTTGCATAATATTTCAGGCCAGGAATATGTCTATATGCTATCATTGATGTAGAACATAGTCAAGAGTTTTGGAGCACTCCCTGCTCTGGTCCCTTCTGAGATAACAACATAATTCAAGACCCCTCCATCAATTTAATTTTAAACTTACAACATGGAAGAAGCTAAAACTTAGGGCTGAGAAAGCTAGTACAAACACTTTTGCTAGTTTCATTAAAAGTCAATTTATATTCATCTCTCAAATGTCCACCACTATAAGACATGTAAAAGAACGTATGTGCCATAATTTCTAAGTACAATCATTAATGCAAAAAGTCTACAAAATGAACTGAGATTGGTTCATATAGTAGGTACTTCACTCCAACCCTGAGTGAGAGAGCCCAATTTATTTTCCTTTTCTAAATTTTGAGACTTACATTGCTATCAAATTTTAAAGTCCTTTTAGTGATCTCGTGTAAGTTTTTGGAAGTAAGTAGAAAATGTACCGGGACTGCAAATTAGCCTGTAGGTAATTTTTTTGGTAGGTAAAATTATTGATCAAAATTCAGAAACTTTATTTGGTTATTTTCTCAAAAACAGTTTCTAAGTTAAAAAAATAGAAAAGCACAGAATAAGCTTTATGTAGATGTTATTATTCAAAAATAGCATCGTGTACTAAAAAGAGCATAGATATAGGATCTATAGCCAGAAAACTGGGTTTGGAGTCTTGGGTCAATTTACCTACTAGTTTGTACATGTAGTGTTAGTCAAACCACCTAATTTCTCAACCTGTGTGAAAAGATGAAAACTGTAACTGTTCTACCTTTAAGACACAGTGATTTTTAGATTCAAAGAGAAGATATGTAGGAAAGGTACTTTGTATTTTACTATAGCTAATTGTTTTTTTTTTTAAGATTTTATTTATTTATTCAACAGAGATAGAGATAGCCAGCGAGAGAGGGAACACAAGCAGGGGGAGTGGGAGAGGAAGAAGCAGGCTCACAGCAAAAGAGCCCGATGTGGGGCTCGATCCCATAACGCCGGGATCACGCCCTGAGCCGAAGGCAGACGCTTAACCGCTGTGCCACCCAGGCGCCCCAACTATAGCTAATTGTTTTGAATCCATTTCCTATCAGTATTAAACAAACCACTTCTCAACTCATAGGGAATTTCAGAGTAGCATCAATTAAGTAAAAAAGTACAATCCTTTTAGGGCTTATATTATCTATACCAAAATATTCTTTAAAAATAATTTAGATTGGTCTGTACATAGTTGTGAAGGAAATACTCTTGACTACAAACAGTCATTTAAATCTTCCCTTTTTTATTAGTGTATATTTCAAATACCTTAAAGCTTCTGACCATATGATTTATCACCCAAACCAGCACATTTTTTGAGAGTAAACAGGAGCCCTATTAATAATTAAACCAGAACAATAGATATTAACCAGACCTGTTGCTGGTAAGCCAGGGGATATGGTCACTTTAGATATGAAGCATATTAGGTTTGTCTTAGAATTCTAAATAATCCACAAAAATAGTCACCAAGGGGTGAAGTGAATTAAAACATAATTTAATTTCTAATACTTCTGACTATAACTTAAGTAAAATTGACTAAGTATTGGCCAAAAATGAAGGTCTCCTATAAAGAACTAAATTTTGAATGTAAAACATTTTTGGAAAGGTAACTATCAAAGCTTCCTTAACCTTAGACTGACATATGGATTAGGAAAAGCAAAAGGCTGGTATTTTAAGCAAAGTCTGTTTTTCTCAAACATAGTTAGAAAAAAGAAAAATTGAGAAACAAAGTCTGCCAGTGTGTTTGTAAACACATCTGTAATTTGTGAGGCATGAGTACATTAAAGATCACAACTATTTGTCAGGATTGAATAAATTCATCAATTCACAGATGGGAAAAATAGAATGTAAGATGTGAATTATTTTTTTAAAAGTGGACAAATCAATGAATATTAAATGTGTTAGCTCTTGTGAACCTACTAAGGAATGCTTTAATTAATAGAGTCCAACTGTCAGTGACTTATTCCTACAATTAATCCTGCATAATACTTCCCATTTATATTACTGTACATAAATATTGTTCCCACAGCTTCCATCATGGTAGCATTACACACATATATACAGAATGCAAGTACAGTACTAGATTTACTGGATAAAAGGTCAATATTAGTTTTACAAGATTCTCAAAATAAAATCCATTTTTCTATTCTACAGTCTTAGTGATCACTCTTAAATTCTTTTTCATCTCCACAGCAGTTAAGCTTTGAAGTTCTTATAAATGCCAGTGTTAGGAGATAAGACATAAGGGCTAACTAACAAAATTCCTGGGCTTCATAGACCTATATGCATAGGTATGAAAGATTGCCAAGCAGCCACTGTATTATAAAATGGTTGACCTGGAAGAAAAGAAGCCCCTTTCCATTCACAATAAATCATTTTGCAGTAACAGATCATTAGCATTCTTGATCAGCCTGCCATCAATTTAAATCTAAGCAACTAACCAAGTATAGAGCATACTGTGTAGTGTATAGAAATCTTTATCAAATATAAAGAGATAGTTCCCAAATTGGACAAATTATATATCTTTTTTTTTTTTTAAAGATTTTATTTATTTATTTGACAGAGAGAGACAGCGTGAGAGAGGGAACACAAGCAGGGGGAGTGGGAGAGGAAGAAGCAGGCTCATAGCTGAAGAGCCTGATGTGGGGCTAGATTCCATAACGCCGGGATCACGCCCTGAGCCGAAGGCAGACGCTTAACCGCTGTGCCACCCAGGCGCCCCGACAAATTATATATCTTAATAAAACTTCGCCCATTACTGACGTGAAATGAAGTAGCTAAGTGAATGACCATTTAAGACTGCCAAAATAAAAGCTGTAATACTGATATCCTTTGTAGAATGTTAAATACATTTCTTAAAACAATTATAAAACTGCTCAACCCAACTAGAATCTTGCCACCATCAATTCAAATCATAAAACATTTTGGCACTTGGGGCAAGATCACCAACTGATACGTACTCTTACCCTAAACAACACTTAGTAATTACTGTAAACAACTTAAAAAACTAAATCAAGTGTTCAAGTTGACACAAATGCTGACAGTTAACATAATTTTCTTTTGTCTCAAAACTTCTTTTCCCTCTTATTTCTCAAACAGCCTTTTGTCTTATTCTTAAAATAGTTCTGACTATAGACAGCTCACCCTAGTTTACTAGTATTGTGTGTTCATATTACTGGACAATATTATGTAAATAATCATAACGGGTTTAATCACTTTTAAATTTTTTGCCTGAGGATACAGGCCTTCAATGCTGGGTGGGAGGAGAGGAATGGGATGATGTGGGGAGTGGGAAAGAGATGAGAAATGCCCAGCACAAACAGCAGAAATAGCCTAGTCTAGGAATCAGTTATCTGTGTCCTAGTCCTAGCTCCATCCTGGTTTTTCAGGTAAACCATGTAACCTCACTTGTTCATTTGACTTTCATTTGTTCATTATAAATGCTATGCTAGGCCTGTGCTGCCCAATATGGTAATCACTAGTCACGTGGCTTTGAGCACTTGAAACACAGCTGATCCAAATTGAGTTGTGCTGTACTCATGAATAATTTTTTATATTGATTACATTTAGACAATGGAGAGCCACTGAAGGGTTTCAAGCAAGGAAATGCCAGGATCAGAAATAATGGTTTAGATTTCTGGCAGCTGTGTAGAGACTTCATTAAGGCAATGAAGACTGGAAGCAAGGAGTCTGTAGTCTCTATAACAAATATCAGGGCCTACACAAAGACATAAAGGAATGGAAAGGAAAGTGCTAATTCAAAACTATTATTCAGGAGATAACACCAATATAATACAGTGATTCACTTGTCCTGACTCCATGGAAAAGGATTTGATTTTATTCTAAAGTGATGGGAAGATCCTGGAATGTTTTTAGCAGGGCAGCATCTTGTTCTGACTTTGGTTTTTTTTTTTTAATTTTTTAAAAAGATTTTATTTATTTGAGAGAGAGAGAAAGAGATCGCGCATGAGCAGGGGGAGGGGCAGAGGGAGAAGCAGACTCCCCCACTGAGCAGAGAACCCCATACAGCTCAATCCCAGGACCCCGCGATCATGACCTGAGCCAAAAGCAGACACACAACCAACTAAGCCAACCAGGCGCTCCTGACTTTGGTTTTAAAGGACTACTCTGACTGCTGTTGGAGAATACATTGTAAGGGGTAAACAGTGGAAGTAGAATGATAGTTGACTTAAAAAAAAAAAAAAAAGAGGCTATTGCAGAAGAGATTTGAGATGCTGGTGGCTTGGCCCAGGGTGGCTGCAGAAGAGGTGGGGAGAAGCAACCAGATTCGAGTTACATTTTTACCTGCAAAAAGGTATTGCCTAATTCACAGAGTTAAGAAAGGAAAAGGTAAGTGCAGGGAGATCACACCTGTCGACCCCATTTGTCCTGTTTAACCTGGAGGCCAGGGTATCTGCTGAGAAAATACTGTACAAAAGCTTGAGGAAAATAGTGAAGGTCTAGAAGACAGCAAAGGAAACAAAAGCAGCTGAACAAAGGCTATTTTAAGAATTAATTGATGCCCTACATGAAGTTTGAAACCACGTAAGTTCAGTGATACCAGTCTAACCTATGTGATTATCCCTCTACAACCCTCAGCTACCCAACTGTAGGAGTAAAGCATATTGTAGAATCAACAAAAGTTTTCAGTTTTAAAATGATTTGAGTTAGATGATTTTAAAATTCCAAAATTCTATAGTTTTAAGAATCCTAGTTTTCACTGCTACCACACAATTTTTCTTATTGTGGTTAAATATACAAATGTACATAATATAAAATTTACCATTTTAATTATTTCACCACACAATTTTTAAGTTGAGCACCCTAACCAGGGGCCTCCAATGAGTTATAGGTATGCTAAAATTCCAGCCCTCAAGGGACCATTGCTGACCCAGGGGTGGGGGTTGGGGGGGTGCGGAGTTCCAACTTCTGCTGCCTCTGGATGGAAGAGCCTTATCTTTTTATTACAATACATAATACAAATATTCATTTTCTAAGCATTGAAAAAGTTTGGAAAGCATTGTTCAAAGCCATAAAGTTTTCTCACATGTCTTTAAGACCTCATAAATTATTCTACCATGTGGGGCTTAAAGCTCCCATTGGGAGGCAATGTCTATGAGTATGCCCACCATTTCCACTGCTAAAGTGACCACCATAAAATCTCACATGGAGAATCTAAAGAATTTTGAATGAATTCAAAGATTTTCTCCACTTACATAAAAAATACTTATCCTGTAAGGGATGCTCAATTTATTCATTTATCCACACAGTATTGATTTTATGGCAGGTACTGAGTTAGTTTCCAGAGATAGAAAGGTGAACAACAACAACAACAACCAAAAAAAAGGTAAACAAGACGTGGTTTTAACCTCAAGAAACTTAGTCTAGTGAGGAGAGAGAATTAATTAAATAATTAAAACTAGTAAGCACAAGATGGGAAGGTACATAGTGCTATAAGAGGATCTAATAGAAAAGACTATTAAAACAAGATAAAAATATTAGTAAATAGCTAGGCAAAGGGCAGAGGTAGGTTTGGTTCATAATTCCAAGCAGAAGCAAAGGCAACGCAAAGACCTAGGAGACACTAAAAGGTCAGTGAGGCCTAGAAACACAGTAAGGGCAGTTCAAAAGGTCTATCTTCAGAGTAACAATAAGCCACTGAAAGATGTATGCAGCCATTATCGGATTTATTTTTCAGAAAGATCACAGTAGCTACAGTGTAAAGAAGTGGTCTCAAAGTGGGTAAAATTTAAGGTGGGAGCAGGAAAAAATATTAGATTTCCATTTTTTCTCATCCTTTTAAAAAATGTCTTTCTAAGTCGAGACTTAGCTCAGAAGTACTAATAAGGGCTAGCTTTTTTCAGAGCACATACTGTACATCTAAACACTGTACCAAGCAGTTTACATGCACTAACTCATTTACTCTTCATAACCCTTTATGTTTGGTACTATTATCCTCATTTCACAGATAAGAAAAAGAGACAGAGAGGTTAAGAAATCAGTCTAAGATCACTTGGTAAAGAAGTATTAGAGCAGGATTCAAACCCAGGAAGTCTGTCTTCAGAGCTTGACTTACCCATTAGACTATATACCATTTTCAACAATACATGTACACAATTCTTTTTTTAAGTAAGCTCGACGCCCAACGTGGAGCTTGAACTCATGACCTAAAGATCAAGAATCGCTTACTCTACAAACTGAGCCAGCCAGGCACCCCTATTTTTTTCTTTCACACGTATACAATTTAAATTTTAAATATATGCATGAATTGAGAATACTCCAATTTTTTTCTGAACACCAGTGAAGAGAAAGGTTTAGGTGAGTTTGTTGGGTTGGGTGGATACGGAAAATAGACTAGCAGACTAGGTAAGAGAAAGTGCTATTTTGGAATATGGTGGTGGTGAAGGAAAGAAGGGGATTAATTTGGGGTATATTTGGTAAGGAAAACTGAAAGGAGTTGGTGATAGATTGGATATGGGGATTAAAGGGGAAAAAGGTGTCAAGGCTAATTCTTTGGATTCTAATTTGTATAAATGTATTCATTGGACAGTGGAGGGCAGAGGCCAGAGCAACAGGTTAGGTCATTTTGTTCTGTTTTTCTTTGGATCACAAGGACACTGTTATTTCTACGTACTATTAAATGACAAACTGGTTACAAGTTCTTTCCATTTATAACAACTGTTGCCATTTTAAACATTTATACAAGGAATTATGCCTGTGTTGTTATTAGAAATGGCAATTTTTTAAAAAGATTTTATTAATTTATTTGACAGAGATAGAGACAGCCAGCGAGAGAGGGAACACAAGCAGGGGGAGTGGGAGAGGAAGAAGCAGGCTCCTAGCGGAGGAGCCTGATGTGGGGCTCCATCCCACAATGCCGGGATCACGCCCTGAGCCGAAGGCAGACGCTTAACGACTGCGCCACCCAGGCGCCCCAGAAATGGCAATTTTTCACCCATTTTCTTTAAAAGTATTATGAATGAAGTCTTACAAATTTTGGAAGCAAATGAGTTACTGTAATAGTGTAATGAAGATTCAGCAACCCTCTTCCCTAAAGAAACTGATATTCCTATAGATAGCATCGCTAGAATGGTACAGGAACATCCTGTTGGGTGCAATTCCAAAGCAGTAAGCTCTCACAGCCTTCCCTTAACATCGGGAGGGAGTGGAAAAATTACCTTTACAGTTTGTATTTATGATTTTCTAAATACTATTTAACTTTTAGAAGTTCATAACACTTCCTCTCAGATCTTCTAAGTATGCAGAAAAGTACGGAACTGGTTTAAAAGATACTGTGATTCTAGCCTATTCTGTTTATATTCAACTTCATTTGCAGACCTGCTAAATGCTAAACCTCTTCTTTTAGAAATCAAATAAGAAAACATACTAACGTTTTGAACGTCAGGAAGTGTTTATTTTTTTTAAAAAAATTAAATTACCTAATTTAAAGCTTGTTGTTCCAACAAATTATGCTGGTCATTCTGATTCCGTCTCATTTCAGGGTCCTCAGGTTAACTTTCCAATAACCTCAGCAAAATACACATCCTTTTGCTAACATGGCCTCACCACCCAGTGCTGCCCGGTCACATCACTAAACTGCAGGTAAAAGCTACAAGGCAGAAACTGTTAAGACTGATCCATGTCCATTTCCTCACCAGTCAGTTTTAACTTTCCATGTGGTACTGGCCACTCTCATACATGCTTTCCTGAAATGTGCTGAAGTCAGACACACCAAAGGCTTGAGGTTCCCCAGACAGGAAAGCTTGCGCTTTCTCCAGGGCATCTCAACAAAATGCTGTGGCCGCCGCCAGCTCCTGGAGCCGCTCGCGAACGCGCAGAGGCTGGCGCTCCACTCTTCAGTCACAGCCCTTGGCGTGGGGACACACGGGCTACCCCGCTCCTCCGCCGAGAGGAGTGCCGGGCACCGCCTCGCTGCGCGGCGAGAGGAGGGGCGTGACGCAGCGGGAACTCCCGCGTGACGTCCAGAGGGCTCCAAGGGGGGGCGGGTCCGGGCGCCTCCCAACCCGGCCGGCGGCCCTCGGGCCCTCCCCCACCCCTGAAAGCGCGGGCCGCCCTGAGGGGCCGGCTTTCCCGGAGGGGGTTTGGCAGATTCGTGAGGGGAAGAAAAGCGAGTGGCTGCCTCTTCACAGCCCCGGAGCCGTGTCTGCTTCTGTGCTGGGGCTTNAGGCCGGCTTTCCCGGAGGGGGTTTGGCAGACGTGAGGGGAAGAAAAGCGAGTGGCTGCCTCTTCACAGCCCCGGAGCCGTGTCTGCTTCTGTGCTGGGGCTTTCGAGAATCTCTGAGGCAATCTTGGAAGCCGTGAATAAAGAGGAATCTCCTTTTCCCAATCCGAAGCGGTGGGTCGTAGCGGCTACTTCCGGTCTGGAGCTGCCGGCCGAACATAGGCGTTTGGCGCCTGAGTTGTGGTAGCCCTGCGGCTTCTGGGACTGCCTGAGGGAGCAGGCTGGGGCCCGGCTAAACTCGGCTGGAGGTGAGTCGGAGGGAGGACGAACTTGCGCTCCCTGTCGTTCTTTGGTCTCCCGCGCGGGCTGACTCGCGTACCGGCGCCGAGCCCGCCCCGCGCATGCGCCGAGGGGCGCGGTGCGCGCTTCCCGCGCCAGTAGCGCTGCAGACTCTTGGAACGTTTGGGTGTCGGCGGCGCGCGGGAGACTGGTGGCTACCGGTCCTGGGATGGGAGCCTCTGGACCTAGTCAGCTTTGCTCGTAAGAGGACCAGCGCGAGTCCCTGTTCGTTTGTCTCCGGCACCTTTGTCACTCCAGACGTGGCTCTTGACCTGCCTCTGTGAGAATATGTGTGGTGGGTGCGACAGGAAAGAAATATTTTACTGAGGACTTTCACTGTGGTGGTTTACACTGCTGAAGGATGCACAGAAATGCATTAAATTATTACAGACCTTTGAGCCCGGGATGCATCTTGAGACACAAGTGCGCATTTCTAAGAAATGAAGGCACATCACCGTACATCGATAACGGTTCAAGCCAAAAGAGATTCTGACAAAAGTGCTGGGCGTGCAGGATAGGTTGGAGACGGTTTTGCGAGCCAGGATTTGCAAGTTTAGTGTTGTGTTGGTAAATTGTTTTTATGTGGAAAAAAGTTTTTTTTTTTTTACTACCTCTGAAGATATATTTTAAAATGCTTGTTTTACACTATTGGTTTTAAGCAATTTAATACTATGCAATTTTAAATTATCCATTAAAGTAATTAAAACTTTGTTTTTAAATTATTACTTAGTAGAAATAATTATTTTTCTTGGGCTAAAGCATTTTGTAGTTAATTAGCATCACTAGAGTCCCCTCCCCCACCTCCTTACTCCTGCCCTTGTGACATAGTGTGGGACCTAATTGTATGACCTTGGGCAAGTCACTTAATCTCTTAAACCTGTTTCTCCAACTCTGAAATGAAATTAATAAGGGTAGCTGTTCTATAGAGTTCTCAAGATTAAGTTTTTAAAAAATGACTGTAAAACAGAATGGTATCTGTTACATAATAAAACAACAAATGGTGGCTTTCGTTGACAATAGATAGGCCTAATATCTTTTAGAGTTAAGAAATAGTAGAGGGGCGCCTGGGTGGCGCAGTCCTTAAGCTTCTGCCTTAGGCTCAGACATGATCCTAGCGTTATGGGATCGAGCCCCACATCAGGCTCCTCTGCTATGAGCCTGCTTCTTCCTCTCCCACTCCGGTTGGCTGTCTCTATCTCTGTCAAATAAATAAATAAAATCTTAAAAAAAGAAAGAAATAGTAGAATTCAGGCCTCTTTGGAAGTAAAGCTGTATTAATTCATGCACCCAATCGCTCTTTTAAAAACTTTAGTACGGAAATAATAAATGTNTGGTTGGCTGTCTCTATCTCTGTCAAATAAATAAATAAAATCTTGAAAAAAGAAAGAAATAGTAGAATTCAGGCCTCTCTGGAAGTAAAGCTGTATTAATTCATGCACCCAATCGCTCTTTTAAAAACTTTAGTACGGAAATAATAAATGTACACAGAGAGACGAGAATTACGAACTCTGTGAAAGACCCATCCATTACCCACCTTCAGTAATTGTCAAAGCAGCCCTTCTTGTTTCATTTCCTTACCCAACATTTCTTGTTTGTTTTAGCTGGAGTATTTGAAAGCAAATGCAGAACAGGTGAGTTTACCTGTAAACATATCAGTATATATCTCTTTAACAGCTAAGGACTTCTTTTTTTTACATGAGCACATTATCATACCCAAGACAGTTAAAAATAATCCCTAACATTATCTAAAATCCAGTACATGTTCAGTTTTCACTGATTGTCTCAAAAAAAGCCTAAATCACCATTTTTAAAAAAGCTTAATAAAAGGGTATTTTTACAGTATTTCTGTAGTGCTTGTCAAAGTGGCCTCAGTCATAATCTCGCTCCTTTAGAAATGTAATTGCTGGGGTGCTTGGGTAACTTAGTGGGTTGAGCATAGCACTCTTGATCTCAGAGTTGTGAGTTCAAGCCCCCCGTTAGGCATGGAGCGTACTTAAAAAAAGAAATGTCATTGCTTATTTTAGCCTTATTATCAGAGAACTTGAGAAATGGTTTGTAAGGGACACTGAAATCAGTTTGGGAACGTTAGCAATGATAAGGCATTGGCTAAAGAGCCATATGTGAGATTTAGTAGACCTGTTAATTGTTCGACTTTTTTAGTAGTAGCTAGTTAATGGTTTCAGCTTAAGGACACATATTAAAATACTTACGAATCCACTTGAACTTCGTAGTATCCTGTTGCTTCCTTTGGGGGCTACACAAGTAATAATAATTTTACCTCTACTCTGAGAGGGGGACAAAATAGACTTACCCTTTTTGCCTTGTTACTAGACATTTCTGTATTCATAGGTCTTTGCTGTGCCTGTGTCTTGCTCATTTATTTCTCCTATCAGGAGAAACGTATTCAAATCTTCAGGTGTATTAATCACAATCATCTTTCTTGCTCTTTTACAAGATTTGTGCTTCTATGACTATTAAAATGTGTCTGTATATTTACATGAATACGTTTAAGTCGAGTATTTCAGAATGTTTTCCAGTTTTTTTGCACTCCATATCAACTCCAAAATTTAACAAGGAATATATTATTTTAGAATGGTGAATCAATCGGTACTGAGCATGAATGACTACAAACCTCTCAATAGCAGAATCATCTCAACTTAATTTAAGTAATTACTTCTTTCCAGGAGTACTAAGAGAAAGTTCACCTGAAAATTTAGCTTAACTAAGGCCCAAATACCTGAGAAGAGCTGGCTAGTAGGCTTGAAGGTATCCTGACTTCAAATTACATACGTATAAATGCAAAATTCATTTATGTTGCAATCTGTCATTTCAGGTATTTCTACTGTTGAAGACAACTTCATACCTATATAATGTAACAGAAAAAGGTCAGAAAACATTAGGCAAATAGAAGTGTGGAGTATATTAAGCAAGATGAACATCTCTGGAAGCAACTGTGGAAGCCCTAGTTCTGTAGATACATCTAATGACTTTAAGGAACTTTGGACAAAACTAAAGGAGTATCATGATAAAGAAGTACAAGGTAAAATCTTTTTTAAAATACTTATAGCAGTATCTATTGATACTAATAGTGATAACTTTGTGTCACTGTTCAGAGATCTCATTTTTAAAGGACCTTTATTATAATTTTTTGTGACTCAGTTTTGGTTGAGCTGTTGCTTTTTAACTATAANGCTGTTGCTTTATAACTATAAACAACTACTGTAGGATATAGTACTTGCACAATTTGTAGTTATTTTCTTACGGTAACGTGTGGTGGTGTAGTGGAAAGAGCATAGAAATTGTTGATTGAAGACCTGGATTTGAACTCTGGATTCATTTATCTATTTGCTCTATGATCTCAGCCAAGCTATATAACCTCGAAACTTAATTTTTTTCTGTAAAATTATTTGCAGGATTCTTTATAGACTTTGAAATGCTACTTAAGTTATTCTCCAAGCCTTTGGGAATCTTTACTACCAAGCACTGAGATAGAAAAGTGAATGGCAGTTTGCCTTCAGAGAGCCTGAAGTCTAATAGAGATAGAGTTATGTAAACAGATAATTACAGTATAATGAAATAAGAGCCAAAATGTTTATACGAAGTGCAATGAGTGTACAGAGGATTCAGCTGTTATGGTTGGAATGAATATATAAATATTATTTGGGATTGTATTAAAATGTACTCCATATAAAAGAATTTTCTATTAAAGGTAAACTCAGGGTTGGATATTATCTATCTAATTCTGTGACTTTAACATAATACATTTTCCCCATGCGTGGGAAATGCTTGGTATTACATTTGTTTCTTGATGCAACTATAGGTTTAATAGTACAGTGCTTTATGGCTTTCACATTATACTGGGGTGCCATTTAAACATGATCCACCTAAATCTAAAGTATAGTACGTGGGTCTGTGATGGAACTTTCCTGTGGTAAATGTAGTTTCTGGCAGAACCTCATCATAATGGACTTATCATTAATTAATGGGTTCTGAAACATGAACCCCAGAAGTATTCTTGCACGCCCCAGTGTACTCAGGAGACACTTATTCAAGGGATGCACTTACCATATGCCATAACTTGTGAATAAGAATGAATCATGTATAGTTATAGTTCTAAGAGATTTTGTAGTGTACCACGTTATCTGGGAACATACAGGAAGAACAGGGGTGCCTGTGAGATTTACTGTCAGACCAGACTTTACAATTGAATGAAGTCTAATTAGCCAAACAAAGAAGATGATGGGAGGAGGGGAGGGAATGTTTTAAGTAAAGATAACAGCATGTGCAAAGTTTGGCAGTTAACAGCTTGTTTTTCATCAAAGGAACTGTAGACTGGTTGGTATAGCTTACAGAGAGAATGAGGCAGGAGACGGGAGTTTATTGGGCAGGTAGATAGGAGATGATGCTAAAAAGGGAGATAGGCTCAGATTATGTAAAACATTACTATGCTGAAGAGATTGTTATCATGCTTTGTCTTTAGGATTTAGTCTAAAATTTTCTTTTTTTTTTTTTTTAAGATTTTATTTATTTATTTGACAGAGATAGAGACAGCTAGAGAGAGAGGGAACACAAGCAGGGGGAGTGGGATAGGAAGAAGCAGGCTCATAGCAGAGGAGCCTGATGTGGGGCTCGATCCCATAACGCCGGGATCACGCCCTGAGCCGAAGGCAGACGCTTNGAGAGATTGTTATCATGCTTTGTCTTTAGGATTTAGTCTAAAATTTTCATCTTGAGTGCCTCCTATTGCTTGGGAGTAGTGCTATGTTCAGAAAGAGGTCATGTGATGCACTTGTTAAATCTGAGTTCTGGATGGAGGCTGCCATCTAAGAGGCCATTCGAAAGCCATCTCACCACTCGAAGTTGGTGACCTTGTGCAAGTTATTTAACTTTATAGTGCATCAGATTCCTTATCTATAAAAGATACTATTAATAGCTATGCCATACTGTATTAAATAGTTTCATATATGTAAAGCATTTGGGAGGGGTTCTGGCACATAGTAAACAATGTATGTGTTTGCGATTATGTGTTAGATACTAGAATGCTAGCCTTCTAAAGCAGCACCATTATGCCTGCTGTGGTCCATCCCAGCTAGATACAATAAGATACTATAAAAAAGTTGTAACAGAGGTTTCACATTACTGATTCCTTTTATTTTCCTCTTTATGATTTTTTAAACTGCTAATTTCTAGAAAGAAACAAAAAGAATGGCGAAAGTAAACATGAGAAAACTTAAATGGTTAAGCAGTCTTAGAAAATTCTTACCTTCTTTGTCTTTTTGCCAAGGGGGAGAATGGGAATACTTACATTTAAAAAAGTGTCATGAGGGGCATCTGGGTGGCACAGCGGTTAAGCGTCTGCCTTCGGCTTAGGGCGTGATCCCGGCGTTATGGGATCGAGCCCCACATCAGGCTCCTCTGCTATGAGCCTGCTTCTTCCTCTCCCACTCCCCCTGCTTGTGTTCCCTCTCTCGCTGGCTGTCTCTATCTCTGTCAAATAAATAAATAAAATCTTTAAAAAAAAAAAAAAGTGTCATGAAATATACATACAGTTTTTCATCTTATTTTCAGGTTACAGTTCAGTGGTATTAAATACATTCATAATGTTGTGCAACCATCACCACATCCATTCCAGAGCCCTTCATCTGTAAAACTGAAACTTTTTACCTATTAAACAATAACTCCCCATTTACCTGCTTCCAGCCCCTAGCAGCCACTATTTCAGTTTCTATCTCTGTGATTTTGACTATTCTAAGTACCTGGTAAAAGTGGATTTTTCTTTTTGTGACTGGCTCATTTCACTTAGCATAATGTCAAGCTTCATCCATATTGTAGTATCAGAATTTTTTTCTTTTTTAAGACTTAATACTATTCCATTGTATATACCACATATTGTTTATCCATCCATTATTGGACATTTGAATTGCTTCTGTCTTTTGGCTATTGTGAATAATGTTGCTCTGAACATGGGTGTACAAGTAGTCTCTTCAAGACCCTGCTTTCAACTCTTTTGGGTATCTGCCTGGAAATGGGATTGCTGAATTATATGGTAATTATATTTTTAATTTTATATTACCATACTCGGGTACCTGGGTGGCTCAGTCAGTTAAGCATCTGCCTTCGGCTCAGGTCAGGATCCCAGGGTCATGGGATTGAGTCCCACATGGGGCTTCTTGCTCAGCAGGGAATCTGCTTCTCCCTCTACCCTTCCCCCCTGTTCATGATCTCTCTTTCACTCTCTCTTTCTCTCAAAAAAATAAATAAAATCTTTAAAAAACTAAAAATAAATAAATTGCCATACTCTTTTCTATAGCAGCATTTTACATTCCCACCAGCAATGCATAAGGATTACAATTTCTCCACATTCTCACTAATACTTGTTATTTTCTATTTTTCTCTTTCTTTCTTTTTTTTTTTTGATAGTAATAGCCATCCTAGTGGATGTAAGGTGATACTGTGATTTTGATTTGCATTTACCCAGTGATTAGTGATGTTNCTTTCTTTCTTTCTTTTTTTTTTTTTGATAGTAATAGCCATCCTAGTGGATGTAAGGTGATACTGTGATTTTGATTTGCATTTACCCAGTGATTAGTGATGTTGAACGTTTTTTTGTGTGCTTATTGACCATTTGTGTATCATTGGGGAAATGTCTGTCTATTCAAGTCCTTTTGACTATGTTTTAATCAGGTTTGTTTTTTGTTATTGAGTTGTAGAAGTTCTTTATATTGTCTGGATATTAATCTTTTTTTTTTTAAAGATGTATTTATTTATTTATTTATTTATTTGAGAGAGAAAAAGAGAATGCGCAAGGGGTGGGACTGAGGGAGAGGAAGAGAAAGAATCTCAAGCAGACTCCCCATTGAACGCAGAACAAGATGTGGGGCTCAATCTCAGGACCCTGAGATCATGACCTGAGCTAAAATCAAGAATTAAACACTCAACCAACTGAGTGTTTTTTTAGTAATCCCTACACCCAACCTGGGGCTCGAACTCACAACCCTGACATCAAGAGTCACATGCTCTTCTGACTGAGCCAGCCAGGCACCCCTCATTTCCTTTTCTAATTGTTGTTAGCTTACAAAAACACTACTGATTTCTGCGTATTGATTTTGTATCCTCTAACTTTGCTGAAATTCTTTATTGTGGTTTTTTTAATTCCTAGCTAAAGTAAACATTAGAAGCTCTTTAATTGTTTTTATTATGAAAGGTTGGAGTTCAAGTACCTCTACTATACATGTATCCCTTACTGCTCTATTGGGCTCATTCTTTGATAGATTATTCTGTTCGATTAAAGCCTGCTTTCAGCATATAGGAGTGCTGATGCAGTTAGGGTGTAATTTCATTTAGAAATACAGGTTTCGGGGTGCCTGGGTGGCGCAGTCGTTAAGCATCTGCCTTCGGCTCAGGGCATGATCCTGGTGTTATGGGATCGAGCCCCACATCAGGCTCCTCTGCTGTGAGCCTGCTTCTTCCTCTCCCACTCCTGCTGCCTGTGTTCCCTCTCTCGCTGGCTGTCTCTATCTCTGTCAAATAAATAAATAAATAAAATCTAAAAAAAAAAAAGAAAGAAATCCAGGTATCAATTTACTTGTTTTATCTATTGATTTTTTTTTAAACTTAAGCTTTTTCCTAAAAATGTTAAAACACAAAGTAAAAAAGTTATGCCCCCAACACAAACTGGTAGCCACTTTTATAATTTTTTTTTTAAGATTTTATTTATTTATTAGAGAGAGCACAAGGAGGAGGGAAGAGGGGGGAGAGGGAGAAGCAGACTCCCTGCTGAACAGGGAGTCCACCGAGGAGCTTGATCCCAGGACCCTGGGATCATGACCTGAGCCAAAGGCAGACACTTCACTGGCTGAGCCACCCAGGCACCCCTTTATAATCTTTTGTGTTTGTGTTCTCTTACGTTCTTTTCTAATTTAAAGTTTAAGTCTTTTGGGGAGCCTGGGTGGCACAGCGGTTAAGCGTCTGCCTTTGGCTCAGGGTGTGATCCCGGCGTTATGGAATCGGGCCCCACATCAGGCTCCTCTGCTATGAGCCTGCTTCTTCCTCTCCCACTCCCCCTGCTTGTGTTCCCTCTCTCGCTGGCTGTCTCTATCTCTGTCAAATAAATAAATAAAATCTTTAAAAAAATAAAAATAAAAAATAAAGTTTAAGTCTTTTGTTCCATTTTGTTTAGGAAATATTACATATATTACAAAAGTAAAGAAAATTGTGTAAGGAATTCCTGTATACTTATCACTCAGCTTGAATTCTCATCAGTAAATGGCCAGTCTTATTTTACCTGTATTCCTTATACTTCTCTATTCCTCTTTCAGTTATTTTGGAGTCTCTGACGTAATTCATTTATAAGTACTTTAGTATGTATTTCCAGTAAGATTTTTTTAACCAAATAAATCCGTTATAACACGAACAAAACAAATTATTAACATCTAATACCTATTATATGATAGAGTTCAAATTTCCACAATTATCTAAAATGTCTTTATAGTTAGTTGATTGTTCAAGTCTTTCTCTAAAAGACATTTCTGTTATATTTGATTACTATATATGTCAATTTTTAATATAGTTTTAGTTTGTATTTCTCTTATGAGATTAAGCATCCTTGATTATATTTAAGGGTAATTTATATTTCTTTTTTATGAACTATTACATACTTTATTGAATGTATTTTCTAGGATTGTTGTCTTTTCTCCTCAATTTCTGGGAGCTGTTTAGTTGACTAAGGCAGATTAGTTCATTTCAAATATTTGAAAAACCGCAAATTCAAATTTGTTGTTAGTGATAAAGATCTAATTTTAAAGTGAACTATGCTCATGGTCATATAGCCAAGAATAAATATGAATATTTTACATTAATTCTGCTCTCATTGGACTATACTGTTTTCCCCCAGAAAATCTAGCTTAAGACATTGGGGAGCAATTCTGAGTTTTAATACAGACTGCCATTCATTCAGTGAGTAGTAATTGGATTATATATTAGGAATGGTAGCAGTTGCTGAGGATACAACAGTCAAGAAGACACAGTGGGTTTGGGAGAGGCTTTGTATTCATTTTTTTTTTTTAGGAAAATATTTATATAATATCATTGTATAATGAAATGATAGCAAAAATAAGCCACATATTGGTAACCCTCATAGCAACGATGTAATCCTCTATAGGCACTACTTTTAAAACTGGGAAGGAATAAACAAGGCCTTTCACTTTCTGTTGAAGAGCAGCAGTATCCTCTTTTTGGTTTATCATACTGTGATAAATGTTAACCAATAAGAACAGTGTCATGTTTATTCTAGGAGTGTCACTGCTGCATATTTTAAAAGTTCTTTTTGACCCAGAAGTGAAGCTAATACAATATTTTGAAATAATTTAAATAGGACTAGACATCCTTGAGTGGCTAGATAGAGAATTGGCATTTTTGATAGAGAATTAGCATTCTGCCATCTTCAAGCATAAGGTTAAGTTCTTTATCCTTCAAATAATTACTTTCTGTTGTTTTATAACTGGTTTGAAGAAGATCATTAAGTTTTTATTAGGCAGAGTCCCTATCTTACTCATCTTTACATCCCTGTAGGTAAAAGTGCTTGGCACATAATAAAAAATTAATAAGTGGTATCTGAATAAATTGTGTAGTTTATAGCTTAGTCAATGGAATATTTTCTTGAACATCAGTATTTTAAATCCCATAATATATGAAAATATCAAAATTTTATATCTGTTTAAAATCCTGAAATACTTTACTATCCATTTACTTCAAAATTTCTGTTTTTAGATAATACACAGAAAGTTGGGAGAGGAAAAATAAATCATCATTCTACAAGAACATCTGTACTTTTTTTGTTCATTCTTTCATAGTTTTAAAAGAAATGTGTGTAGCTTGTTGTATTGTTGTGATCAGTGTACATAGTGTTTTATGCCTGGCGTATTTTTGTTATTTCGTTAAACTGTGCTTGTTCTTCCATGTTGTACATATCATCATTTTAGAATTTTTGTATACACCTATATAAAATTGGGCCAGTTTTATTTTTAGGCTTTTAATTTAACCAGAGATAAAATATTTGGCAGATTTCTTCTTCATGTTCCTCAGTGTTTCAGGGTCTTCAGGAGACCCCTATTTTATGATGAGGAAGAGCCAAGAAGATAAATAATACACTTTTTAATCAGAAACAACATGCCATATTCATCAGATTATAGAACATACAAAACTCACAAATATTACATGGCGGATGATTCTTTTAAATTGTGTACTCATAGCTGTGCTCTAATACTCATCACACTCCCAGGGAAATGCGTTAGTTTGTATACACTGAAAATGTTAAGAGAGGAATACAGCAGTTTTTAGTATATTTAGCTAACATCCATGTGCTTTATGAATGGTAGGTATTAGATGTATATGTGAACTGATGAGAAAAGGTAATTTCTGGCATATTATAATACTAGATTGATCAGGGTACTTTTTCCAATTTCAAAATTATTTATGGATTCTTAAAGGTATCAAATGAATGAGCACTATTTAAAAAAAACTAATATGTTATTTTAAAACGTTTGGATTCAGACAAGGCAAATTTGCTGGAAGCAGACTTTTTAAAGCATAGTTCTTTGTCAATGTATTCCACATAGTTCCATATAAAATTAGATCTTCCAACTGTGATAACATCAAAGACATGCCTGAAGGGTACTTAATTTTTTTTTAAGTAGGGGATCCACTTGGAGAAACCAGTATAAGAGGCTATTTGAAAGACATCAAACATGGACTTGTCTGGACTTTGCAGGTTTTGAAGTATATATAGGAATCAAAATTGAGTCATTACTTTTAAACCTTTGTGTCAGTTTTAAAAAAGAGGGAGAGAAAAGAAATGTTTTGAATGGTGGGACTTGAAATATATAATTTTTACTTGGATATCCAAGGAAGTCTACCCACCCATAGGAACTTACATGCATCTGAATACCCCCACTGTATCTTGAGATTTTTTTTTTCCTTTTTGACCAAAACATGATAAAATGATAGCTAAAACATGCCATATACTAGTTTGTACACTGATCACAAGAATTATATTAAGCTACATGCATTTCTTTTAACACTGAGCGTGAATATAAGTAAGTCAACTTCTGTTGAACAGCAATATGCAAATGAGACCATTTTTGTTGGAAAATTCTGGAGACATTTGTGACTGAGTTTTTATATCTTTTATCTTTAAGCTAATTGTATCCTTTCATGATTGTTCACTTTAGCGTCTTATGTTCCTTTTGTGACAAATGCTGCTAGTATCGGCATCGAAAACAAATTGTTACTGATAATTTGTTGGAGCATGTTTTCTGTTTTAATAGAAATTTCAGAATTCTTTAAAAATTTCAAAAGTTTGAATAAAGTATCTGTTTGAGTACAATATCTTTTTTTTCCTTTTTAAATCTCTTTCAGTATCATGTTTATTACTTAAGCACAGGCAATAAAATAGAATTTAGAATGTTTATTTTTCAGAATGCCACCATTTTATTTTTTTAATTTTTATTAATTTTTTAAAGATTTTTATTTTTAAATAATCTCTATGCCCAACATGGAACTTGAACTCACAACCCTGAGATCAAGAGTTGCATACTATTCTAACTGAGCCAGCCAGGCACCTCAGAATGCCACCATTTTAATAAATGGTCTTTTATTCATGCCAGGTTCTACCATCAGCATCTCATCTAATGTTTTGGTAAATATGGTAATCAGTTTCTAAGAAAGCGAGGCTGATTTTTCAGGACAAAATTAGAACTCCTTTGAAGAAATAGGAAACTATAGGGATGCCTGACCGGCTCAGTCAGAGGAGCATGCAACTCTTAATCTCAGGGTCATGAGTTTGAACCCCACATTGGTTGTAGAGATTACTAAAAAAAAAAAAAAAAATTAATTAATTAAAGAAAAAGAAGTAGGAAACTCTAGAGGTTCCAGTACAACAGGATAAATGCTTCTTGATTCAGTTTTGGACTATTTCGTGTATTTCCTCAGATGTTTCATGAAAAATTCCTAAGATAACATTCATATTAAGACTATATAAGTTAACAATGAAAGGAATTGTATGTAATTTTGGTCCATAACATTGGTGTCATACTCATTGTTAAGAATATTACCAGCAACTCTCACATCTATTATTTTTTCCATTTGTATTAACATCTGTAAGTTCAGCTGAGTCCACAAAAAGTAATTTATCCATTTTTTAAAAGGTTTTATTTATTTGAGAGAGCATGAGCAGGGGGAGGGGCAGAGGGAGAGGGAGAAGCAGGCTCCCTTCTGAGCAGGTAGCCCAACATGGGGCTCCATCCCAGGACCCGGGGATCATGACCTGACCTGAAGGCAGACACTTAACCGACTGAGCCACCCAGGCGCCCTGTAATTTATCCATTTTGAGACAATTAAATCTTAAGAGCAAACCAAGCATCTTACAAAGTCAGGAGTTACTTCAGTCTTGAAATAATTTATTAGGCCCTTGCAGAAATACTAGTGGTAATATTTTGGTAGAAATTAAATTACTTGAGGGATGCCTGGGTGACACATTCAGTTGAGTGTCTGCCTTTGGCTCAGGTCATGATCCTAGGGTCCTGGAATCAAGTCCCACCTCAGGCACCTTGCTCCGCGGGGAGACTGCTTCTTCCTCTGCCTGCTGCTCCCCCTGCTTGTGGTCTCTCTCTCCAAATATATAAATAAAATCTTTAAAATAAAAAAAAAGAAATTAAATTACTTGAGCTATATACATAAAGCCACTATTTGTCAAGAAAGGTGTTATTAAGCTTATTCAAAACCATAAGTAACTGGTTTTAAAGTGACAGTATGTACATTATATATGGGTTGTTCTGGGTAGAGAACTAAAATAAGTAAAAAAATTAACATAACAGTGATTTTTATTTTGTTTATAATGAATTCTTGCCTCATTTCTTAATTCTTATTTAAATTCGTTTCATGTATTGTAACTACACATATGTGCCCTTAATTGTTTCTTTCCTCCAATGTTCGTATGTTAGCCAGTGTAGGGTTAATTTGTAGTACAGCGCTTAGTCTTGTGAATGCTGTTTCCTCAATAGGTATCTCAGGTTGCCAGTGTTACAATCCCAAATACTTTGCTGAACAGACTACCTGTTGATACAGGAGCTGCATTGTTGTATAGCCTCATTCCTTCCGATGGGTGTGGAGCAGGATTAAAGCACACTTTATAGGGGTTCTAATTGTAGATGCCTAATTGACTTGATGAATAGCAAATGCTAAAATTTAAACACACACACATACGCATGCACACATAAACCTGTTTCAGGGCTGATCTGCGTGACAGAACAGATGCCTCACAGGTGTTGAATGCTTACAAGATAAAAGAGTACTCTTTCCATATTTCCCAAGAATTTTCTTTTGATGTTTATATGGATTTTCTATCTCATTGTTTCTTTTCCTAAAATGGTCATGGCAAGAATCCATTTCATGTTCAGCTGCACTGAGTTTTAGAAGTCAGCCAAAATTAAAAGTAAGAAGAACTATCAATAAGTAAATTTGCACACACTCTGGGAAGAAAAGAAGAGTGAAAAACTGCTCACTTTGGTCTTTGGCCTAGTCAGGTCATAAATTCTTTTCTTAATTCTTCAAGAATGATTTGATGCTTTACTAAGTGCCTTCACGTTCTCATGAGTCTGTCATTACCTGAATTTGACAGATGGAAAAGATTTAAAAAAAAAAAGATCATACCAGTTTTCATTCTTAACATTAAAAGAAAATATTTTCCTTTATTATGTTTTATATTTTAACAGTTTTCCAACTCTTAGGGCAGATCTTTTTCCATAAATTTTTTTAGCTTTTTATTTTGAGCTTAGGTTCACATGAAGTTGTAAGAAATAATACAAAGAACCGTCGTATACTCTTTACCCAGTTTCCCACAATGGTAGCATCTTTTATAGTTGTGGTACCATAGCACAACCAAGAAATGGACAGTGATACAATTTATCAACCTTATTCAGATTCCTCTAATTTTATATGCACTCACTTGTATGTGTGTGCATGGTGTTTTCTATGCAGTTTAATCACATAGATTCCTGTGACTACCACCAAAGATCCCTCACACCACTTTTTAAGTTCCTGACCCCTTTTTCCCACCCCAACCCCTCCAATTTGTGGCTACCCATAATCTGTTCTTTATCTCTATAATTTTTTTCTTTCAAAAATGTTACGTAAGTAGAATCACATAGTAGGAGGTACTCTTTGAGATTGGCTTTTTTTCCAGTCAGCGTAATTTCCTTGGAAACCATCCAAGTTGTTGCATGTATCAATAGTTCGTTCTTTTTTATTGCTGAATAGTGCATGTGCTATGAGTATGCAACAGGTTTTTTTCCTTTCAACAGTTGACATGTTGAAGAATATTTGGGTTTCTAGTTTTGGGCTATTATGAATAAAGCTGCTGTGAACATTTGATTATAACTTCTCACTATTCATAATACTTGCTTATTCAAATTTTAGGCTGTAAAAATAAGGGTAAAATTGTATCATATCAGTTGGACATTTCCTAGAGGTGAAACTTGAGAAATAGGGCCAAAGTCTAATGCAGAAAAATTGTCCAGGGCCTTTACTTTTCTATAATATCTGGATTTCCTGGCAGCGTGTCATTACTACCTGGCATAACAGAAGAAGTGACTTTCCCTTCAGTATTTATATGACTTTTAACCTCATCCCTAGTCAGCACCATGGAGGGGAATTGATGGGGAATTGTATGTTTTTTAAAACTCTTATTTGGCTAAATTATGTTGTTCAAAACTTGTCCTAAATTAAACTGATAATGAAAAGTCCTGTTCTTAAAAATGACAAATTTATTAATGTTTCTATATATATTGCATGGAAGGCTTTTCAAAATGTATAATTTAGTAGAATCCATAAACTACCAAAGGCAAATACTAAACCTTTGATTTTTCAAAACTTTGTCACTTAATACCTACTTATTGGGGAATAACCCTACCCCAAATAAATTCTTGAATAGATATAGAACTTCAAAACTTGCTAAACATTATTTTTTAAAGTAAATAAAATATCCACAATTGGGAAAATTGTAGAATAGTAAAAAGATTGATTTTGGAATCAGGAAAAGTAAACACAGAAACTTTTCCTCCCTTTATGATAACCATATTGCAGAAAACAGAGGTCATAGAGAAAATAGAAAATCAAATGGTTAAGTGTTGCTAAATAGTTTTTTTACTTAATGATTTTAATAACTGTATTATTCTATCAAGTGTTTATATCATATTTTACTTAAACATATCCCTATTTTAAGTAGTTTATATTGCTATAAATTGTTCAATATTCTTTGTGGCTAAGAGTTTCTCTATGGTTTGGATTATATTCTTAGGTTAAAATCCGAGAAATGAGATCTTTTTTTTTTTTTTTTTTAAGATTTTGTTTATTTATTTGACAGAGATAGAGACAGCCAGCAAGAGAGGGAACACAAGCAGGGGGAGTGGGAGAGGAAGAAGCAGGCTCATAGCGGAGGAGCCTGATGGGGGGCTCCATCCCAGAACGCCAGGATCACGCCCTGAGCCAAAGGCAGACGCTTTAACCGCTGTGCCACCCAGGTGCCCCGAGAAATGAGATCTTGATGAGAGTCCTATTACATATTTCTACATTGCTTCTCAAAAGAATTGCATCAATTTGTAATGTCTCCAGCAAAGTATAGGAATATAGTTTTACAACACTTTTTATCAACATTGGGTATTAAGATCGTCATAATTTTGCTAAGTAATTGTTTTGGTTTGAATTTATAGTTAGTTGCTAGTAATGTTAGATAGATTTTCATATTTAATGACTGTTTTTCTCCTTTTGTTAATTACTGTTTCTGAAAATTAGAAATGTCACCCTGTTTCATCCATATCCTTCTTTGCCGTTTCAGTGCCCTTCAAGCTGCTTTCTTCACTATAACTACCTGAGTCCTGTAGGCAGTGGTCTTCTCCTAATTTTCGTGTCAGACTCAATTAAAATTAAAAATACATAAAACAGCTATCTTGAGTGTCCTTTGTTAAGTACTTTAGTGTAAGCAGTTTTGCTCCTTGTCCAGGACTTCCTGCCATAATCTATTTTAATCCCAGAAGACTTGAGCCTACATAAGCACGATTGCTGTTAGCAAATGCATAGGCTATGTCAGAACATAGACCTTCGTTTATAGTGAACCTCTAATTATATGCTTGCCCCTGCTATTATAAAGGAAGTAACTCACTTTAGGTGGAGAAAATTTTATTCTACTTAGCTGTCACAGACTAAAAGCAGTAATGTTGCAGATATACTTTTGTGACCTCAGGGTACAAGTAAGGGAAATACACTCTCCAAACTAATGGGACGTGGCTCATTATTCAGAACCCAGAGTCGAGTGACTTAATAGTGTAGCATTAGACTCATAAACTCAGATCAGTTGCTTTAGAGATGGTAAATGTAATAGATAAAATACTGTGGGTTTTTTTTTTCTTTTTCAGGTTTACAAGTAAAAGTAACCAAACTGAAAAAGGAACGAATTTTGTAAGTATTCATATATAACACTGATTTCTTATTTTTAATGTAATTGATACTATTTGACTTCAGTGTCTTGTTTATAAGAAATTAACTTTACAGCGTGGACCTTGGATAGCTGACTGAGTTTTTCAGAATTCTAAGGTAAAAAGCCTAACTTAATTTTGAGTATATCCTTGGTTAATATTTGCTTGTATTTATATTTTAGTATAATTTTTATATGTGCACACATAAAAATGGGTTATTATATATATATATATATATATGACATATAGAATGTTTTTCCATCAAGTATTTATTAAGATGAGAACTGGTCTATACATTCATTTTCATCTGTTAATAGTTCCTCAACTGTAATTAACACCTGGAATTTAAGATACAGCAAGAGGGGAGCAGAATAATTCTGGGATTGCTGAACTGATATAAGAAATAGGAACAAATGATACCCCTTTATTTAACCAGTTTGGAATTACCAGAGGTTCCCCTGAATTGTTTTGGTTATTAAGCCTAGAATCAGATCTGATTTTCTAAGATAGAAGCAGATTTTTATTCATGGTTCCTTAGGACTTCCACATTCAGGAATCTGAAACAGATGACATCATAGAGTATTACTGCTCATAACAAAAATTACTATCATTGTAACTAATACTGCATTTGCTTTATGGTAGATACATACCAATGGGCCTCAGTTGCTTCATATTCCTAAAGCTTCCAAAGCTCTAACCAAAAGCTGGAGTTAACAGCCACCCATCAAAACACACCCAGTTATTTTTCTCCATTATAATCTGAAAATGAAAATTGGAAAGTTTTATTTCACACCTAGAAAATCATGTATAGGAAATAAGAGATTGAGAAATTATAAAATCATAAATTTTTAAAACGGGGTTTTTTTTTTTGAAGAATGTTTTTATTATTCTATTTAATTAGTGACACTTTTAAATGCTTTGTATTATTGAGAGCATGCATATTCCTGCCTTACGCTTGTCATTTTAAATATCCTAACCAATTACTAATCCATTTCTCTGTTTCTTACATTTAGTTCCCATAACTGAAAGATGTTTCTTACAGAGGAAATTAAGCCTTTTCTGAATAGTAAACTTAGGGTGTGTATCTTATTAGTTAGGATTTTGCAGAGTTCTCAAAGTATCTCCCCACGAGATACTTATTAATTACAAAGGGCAAAATTATAATATTACAGCATAGAAACCAGGCAGAATTCATCCCAATCAAACTACCAAAGTTAACTAGAAATCAGATATGTCAGTCTCATTTATCTCCTGATTTGCTGCACCAAGAAGAGCACAACATTACTTCTGTAGTATTCTTACCAAAAATGCATAGCCCGTATTTTATCGTGGGGAAACATAGAAAAACCCAAGTTGAAGGACAGTCAAAATAACTGGCCAGTACTTTTCAGAGATGTCAAGATTGTGAAAGACAAAGAAAGATGGACAAACTGTTACAGATGGAAGGAGACATGACATTAAATGCAATGTAGGGTCCTGGAGTAGATCCTGGACCAAAGGAATGACATTAGAGGGACAATTGGAAAAATTGGAATAAGGTCTGTAGATTAGTTAATAGTATTGTATCAATGTTCATTTCTTGATGTTCACAGTTGTATTGTGGTTATGCAAGATGTTAACATTTGGAGAAGTTGAGTGATATACAGGTACTCTGTTCCTATGTTTATAACTTGTTTATAATAAGTCTGAAATTATTTTAAGATGAAACATTAAAAAAATGAAAAAAAATTTAACATTCATCCCCTGAGTCTGGAGAGATCACCTTATCTTCAAGCAGCTGTTGGATATTGAAGAAATTCAGTATTCTTTTAGCAAAGAATGAGAAAGAAATGGCTGTTCGATAGGCGACCAAAAATGTCACTAGTTAGATTAGTCCTACTCCTACAGTTCAGAGAGTAGTTGCCATTGCAGCTCTTGAGGCATGATTTCCTTTTATGGCCAAATTACTTTTTGTTTCTGTGGGCAGTAGGGATTTCAAAAACTCTCCAGCCTTTTAGTGTACTTTAATTAGGACTGATGGTTATCATCTTACGTTTATGTATGTTAGAATTATCTGCATAGTTGCAGAAGAAAACCCTATGTAAATTCTTCCAATGATGAGAGTTATTCCAAAAATAAATATATTGAAATTGTGTCAGTTGGGTGAGGAAAACAGGATCATTTTCTTGGTTAATAAGTAAAATTTCTCTTTTTTAATCCACTTGAAATCAAAAAGGTGAAAACATCTTTGTTTTACTTAGGAATAAATACACTTCTTTTCAATGATGAAAATATTTTGAGTCATTTGAGATTGAAAATTATGAAGTGTACTTCTTCTTTTGTTTTTATCTTCATTTTTATTTTTAGCCCAGCTAGTGTTGGTTGCCACAAACATTGCTAATCAGAAGATAAGTACCGTACCAAACTTATTCCCTCTGGCCTTTCTTTTTTTTCCAGAGAGAAAGAGAGAGAGTGCACGCAAGTGCACGGGCAGCATAGGAGCAGGGGGCAGGGCAGAGGGAGAGCATCTTAAGCAGGTTGCACCTCAGGGTGGAGCCCAGCTCTGAGCTCGATCTCACCACCCTGAGATCATGACCTGAGCCAAAATCGAGCAAGACGCTTAACTGACTGAGCCACCCAGGTGCCCCAGCTCTGCTTTTCTAATACCAAAAGTGTAATGTTTCAGAGTTGATTAGTAGTTAGACAATGAGTTCTTTATATTGTGCCTTGGTTCCATGTTGATTAATGATCTTGTTAATGCTCGATTAACAACAATTGATTAGAATGACATCCTTTAATGAAAATGTTACTCACTTTTAAGAAGCAGTACTGAGGGGTACCTGGGTGGCTCAGCTGACTAAGTGTCTGCCTTCAGCTCAGGTCATGTCCCAGGGTCCTGGGATTGAGCCCCACATCAAGCCCTGAGTCAGGCTCCCTGCTCAGTGGGCAGCCTGCCTCTCCTTCTCCCTCTGCTGCTCCCTCTGCTTGTGCTTTCTCTCTCTGTCAAATAAATAAATAAAATCTTAAAAAAAATAAGCTGTACGGAAACGCAGAAATTACCATGTTTGCTATTTGATTATACATTTTAAGCTTCATTAACTACATGTTTTTAAAGGAATTTAGTTTTATTGAAATGGATTCTTCATGTGGCCTAGTGATTTTATTTTCTAAAATATTACCGTTTTAAATGGTAGACTTACAACTACAAAGTATTTCCTCTTACCTTGAATCAGAATCATTTCCCTGCAGTTGAATGACACATAATTAGAAGCAATCTAGATTTGCTTATCACAAATGTACTTTTTTATTACAGACTTTTTACACAGAATGTATTTCTCCATACCTATAACCAATCAGGTACATGAAAAACTTCTTAAATTTGTAAATGACTGCCAAATTTTACTTTCTCAAGAATCATCTATAACACTTTTGAATTTCTTTTAAAGATTTTGTTTATTTATTTGAGAGGGAGAGAGAGAGTGAGCAAGGGAGAGAGGCAGAGGGAGAGGGAGAAGCAGACTCCCCATTGAGCAGGGAGCCAGATGCAGGGCTCCATCCCAGGACCCTGGGATCATGACCTGGGCCGAAGGCAGATGCTTACACAACTGAGCCACCCAGGCGCCCCACACTTTTGAATTTCAAAGAGTGGAAACACACAGCTGGTTTTCCAGTAGCTGATAATAATGCCTTATTTCACTTGTAGTTTACAGAGTCATTTGATCCTCTTAGCAACCTTCTAATATATATTGTAACTGCTTTATACCTGTGTACATCAGGTAGCTTGGGGTTATACATTTTGGAAGCACAGGTAAGTAACTGAATTCCCTTTGTTTTTATTGCCTATATTACTATAATCCTTTATCTCCGTATATTTTACAGTATACAGTTAGGGCGTAAGAATAATCAGGATGTTTTGTTTCCGAATTGTTAGAATAGCTGTATTTGTAAGATGGGGATTCCCTGTCCTTAGGGATTCCCACCTGGAAGAAGCAATTAGAAGAGGAATCAATAATTATACCATATTTTTCCATCACTTGGTTATTCCAGACCTGTGTTTTGATCATAGTTGTCTTTACACATGGTTAATGCTTTTCTCTTACACAAATTCATTTATAAAATTAAACATGTAAAAATATTGACAGCTGAATAATGTGAGATTATTTTGAAAAGTTATACTTAAGCTGGGTCCGCCTGATTGTTTTTACCTGCTTGTGAACATGGACTACATCTGTTTTTGCCAGTGTATATCCATTACTTACCCACTGACTGACTGTCTTAATGGTCAATTACTGAATCTGATCATCCTATTTATTTGCCATTCTTTAAAGAAAAATAATAACTACTTTAATTTCCACTGAGGAAATATAAAGATAACATTTACCATATTCGGCCATCCAGCTTTATGACAATCAAGATAATTCCCTTTTTACCTACCAAGAAATTAAAAAATTCTGAAGTATAAACTACCCATCTACAAATAAACCCTTTACATTATTATTATTATTATTATTATTTTTAGATTTTACTTATTCGAGAGAGTGAGAGAGAGAGCACTATCAGGGAAAGGGGGCAGGGGCAGAGGCAAAGGGAGAAGCAGGCTGCCTGCTTAGCAGGGAGCCTGACCCAGGGCTCGATCCAAGGAGCCCAGCATCATGACCTGAGCTGAAGGTAGACACTGAACTGACTGAAGCACTCGGGCATCCCTTAAATTATTTTTTAAATTAAGAAATTTTAAAAATTACAAAGAAAAAAAATCCTGCAGTTGTTCAGGACTGTTTTCATACTTTCAATTCCATATAAAAAATAAAGTTTATGGAGAGTATAACTTGAACACATAATTTTCTCCATTTTCTTTATTCATAGTAGAATACATGTGCTCTACATGGAGGAGCGCTGCAGTGCTCCTCTACCCCTCCAGTATATGACATTGATTTTAAAGTAATGAGAAGACTGGCATATGTAGTATATGAGTTTGTTTTCTATCATTTTACAGTTATATTTCATATGCAAGATTTATCCACTTTTACATGCCAGTTTTTATTTACATGCCATTTATTTAAAATGTTCACTTACCTCAGAAAGACAGAAGGCTACCTACTAGGAAAATGATATGATCTTTAGTAAAATGCTGCCTGTGGGATAGATACATTGAGCTTATCTTAGATAGGTGAGGTTGGTGTTTTGTTTTGTTTTGTTGTTTAAAGATTTTATTTGTTCATTTGAGAGAGAGAGAAAGAGAGAGAATGAGTAGAAGGGAGGGGTAGAGGGAGAGGTAGAAGAGACTCCCTATTCAGCAGGGAGCCCGATATGGGGCTCGATCCCAGGATCCCGGGATCATGACCTGAGCCAAAGGCAGATGCTTAACTGACTGAGCCACCCAGGCACCTGAGGTTGGTTATTTGTATAGTAGTAACTAACTTCCTTTGGATGAGGCCCAGGGTAGACCTATCTTACAATATATTCCACTCTTAATTTTTTTGAAAGTGCATGACTTGTTTTTGTACCATTTAGAATTCATCAATTTGCTTTCCTAAGGAATTTGTTAAATTATTCCTGTAATTAGTAGAACTCCATTATGTTTAGCACTGAGTTGACGTGAATATTTTATTAAGTAATTGAGGTTAATTTTAATTTGAACTTAAGCCATCAGTCTATTTTGTTTTATTTTTTTTAATTTTATTTTATTTTTTTAAAAGATTTTATTTATTCATTTGACAGAGAGATAGCCAGCGAGAGAGGGAACACAAGCAGGGGGAGTGGGAGAGGATTTTATTTTATTTTTTTTAAAGATTTTATTTATTCATTTGACAGAGAGAGAGCCAGCGAGAGAGGGAACACAAGCAGGGGGAGTGGGAGAGGAAGAAGCAGGCTCACAGCGGAGGAGCCTGACGTGGGGCTCAATCCCATAATGCCGGGATCACGCCCTGAGCCAAAGGCAGACGCTTAACGACTGCGCCACCCAGGCGCCCCTTGTTTTATTTTTTTTTAAAGATTTTATTTATTTATTTGACAGAGAGAGAGACAGCCAACGAGAGAGGGAACACAAGCAGGGGGAGTGGGAGAGGAAGAAGCAGGCTCCCGGCGGAGGAGCCTGATATGGAGCTTGATCCCAGAACGCCGGGATCACGCCCTGAGCCGAAGGCAGACGCTTAACAACTGAGCCACTCAGGCGCCCCTCTATTTGGTTTTAAAACAAATTCNGAGGAGCCTGATATGGAGCTTGATCCCAGAACGCCGGGATCACTCCCTGAGCCGAAGGCAGACGCTTAACAACTGAGCCACTCAGGCGCCCCTCTATTTGGTTTTAAAACAAATTCTGTTATGTTCTGAATCATTCTAAATAGACAGGGATAGAATATGTAGATGTAGGAAAATCAGACATCACATTACTATTACAAAGTTTTTTCTTTCATTCATAATTTAAGAAAAAAACATTTTGCTATGAACTTTTCATTCCTTAAGAAAGAATGTGTGTGTGTGTGTGTGTGTGTGTGTGTGTGTAATTCTTCAATATAGGATCTGGAATGTAATATTTGGTTGTTAGATTTTTGTGATATAGATTATTTAGATTAAATAATAAATTCAAATGGGTACTGGCAGCTAACAATCTGTTAACTTAGAAAATGCGTTCAATTTTCCCCCAAATTTAGGCAAGTTCTTAATTTGGCTATATTCGTTTGCAAAGTAGGATCAATAAAAGCTTGGTACTACTTCTGAATTAAATACATTTTCTAGAAGCATTAGACAATCTTTTTTTAATTAAGTGGGAAACATCCAAATTAATGAGTTTCAGCTATCACTGTGTTATTTCCAAAATTTCAGATACCTACATATGCTACCAGAACTACATGTAGTAGGCTTATTACTCTTAGATATATTGATTTTTCATTTTTCATTCAGTATCAATTTTTCAACCACTGTGTACAAAGTACCCTCTATATTGGGTATCTGACGTTTTTACTTAGTTGACTCTTTTGCTGCCAGTGATATTACATTCTAGCCATTTTGACACAGTCATTTTGACATCCACTTTTTGTAGTGGACTAGTTTGTCATCATTTGATATTTTAGACCCTTGAGGGGGCTGGAGAAGATGTTTCAATCACAGTATTATCTTTTTTAGCTTCAAGACCATACAGAAAACCCTAAAGTTCTAGTGGGTTTTCTTAGAATTAAATTGTATGCATACTTTATATAATAATGTGATTTTTAAAAATATAATGGAGGGATAGAATATGACACTACCTTGGAAAGTAATCAGGTAATCTACTAGAAGAAAATTTTAGGTATCTTTGTTTTTTTCTTGACCATAAACACTTAAATAGATAAACACTTAAATAGAACTTACTAAGTGCTTGTACTGTTCTTCATGCTATACATACATTTGTGTTTAGTTCTTGCAAATGCCTTATTTGTATCCACATTTTTGAGGGACAAAGAGTTTAGATGACTTGCACTAAGTCACACAGCTGATAACTGAGAGCTGAGATTCAAACCTAGGTGTTAGGATATAGGGTTCATATGCTTCCACTTCACTGTTAGCCCTGACTTAAAAGTAATACCAAATAAGAAGTTTCGGCAATACAGAAATTAATAAGATAGAAAGTATAAATCTCCCATAACTGGAGATAGTGAAGATATCTGTTACTTACATTAACAAATGTAGACAAAATAATAAAAAACAGTGTACATTTTAATAGCATTTTTGACAACATTGAGTCAATGATGGCATCAGAATCCACTCTTCTTTGTTTCAGCGTTGTACAATGAATGCCTGGTACTTAGGACAATACTTTCGTAGTGCATAAAAATACTACAGAACAAATTCTAGTATGATTTGAATGATGGCTAACGAGATGTTTAAACTTCTCCTATGAAGTTATTTATTTTAATACGAGAAATACACGTTACGTAAGTGTGAGACCATACTTTGGGGTTCTTATAGTAGATTTATCCTGTTATGATAATTATCCTATTAGGATTTTTTTTTTTAAACTTAACTTCTTGACTTTTAGAGACGCACAGAGACTAGAAGAATTCTTCACCAAAAATCAACAGCTGAGAGAACAACAGAAAGTCCTCCATGAAACCATTAAAGTTTTAGAAGACCGGTGAGTCTGGTTCTTGGGTATTCTTCAGTAAGAGGGGATTTCCCCCTTCATAGAACATTGGTTTTAATTTATAAACAGTTCTGGGACTAAAAGTGCCCTTTCCCAACCTGATGTCAACTTTGGATAAATACTTTATAAAATTAAGGATATACTCATGCAAGTTTGTTTTTTATTAATTACAGCAATCTCATCAATTTACCCTTTAAATAATGTTTCTTTATTTGATGTTTGATACAGGATGAGCTTAAGAGTAGCTCTAATTAGGGGCGCCTGGGTGGCACAGTGGTTAAAGCGTCTGCCTTCGGCTCAGGGCACGAACCCGGCGTTATGGGACCGAGCCCCACATCAGGCTCCTCTGCTATGAGCCTTCTTCTTCCTCTCCCACTCCCCCTGCTTTGT